>NC_134687.1:398141493-398331493 GCF_050947455.1 Rhinoderma darwinii
CCCTGTCAAAGGCTGAAGAGGGGAAGGCTGTGGCGACTGGATATGGCCCAGACAGCGGTCAAGACACTTCGAACCCCACTGGAGAACCTCGCCAAAGTTCCAATCCAGGACGGGGGCGTGCAGACGGAGCCAAGGCAAACCCAGCAGCACGGGGTTGACGGCCTTGGACAGGACAAACAGGGAGATGAGTTCAGCATGAAGGGCTCCCACTTGGAGTCTCAACGGCTTGGTTACGGACACAACTGGGTCAGGCAATGGCAGTCCATCCACCGAGGCAACGATTAACAGGCTTTCAAGCGGGATAGTAGGCAACTGAAGAAGATCCACAAGGCCCTGGCAGATGAAGTTGGCTGCAGAGCCGGAGTCCAGATAGGCAGAGACCGGATGGCACCTCTCGCCAGCAATGATGGTTACGGTAATGAACAGTTTTGAAGAGAGTTCTTGATTCAATGTGTTGACGCCCAGGGTTGTCTCTCCAACCAAACCTAGGTGCTGGGGTTTTTTGGTTTCTGAGGGCACAGACGCACAACATGGCCAGCGAGGCCACAATATAAGCAAAGTCCAGAGGTGCGCCTGCGCTGTTTCTCCTGGACCGATAATTTTATTCGGGACGTCGGGCAAAGCAATAGAAGCAGGCAAGAGGGGTTGCTGGAAGTTGGGCGCCAGTCTCGTAGGCCGACGCTCCTGATGAACCTCGTGAGATCTCTCCCTCAGCCTTATGTCTACCTGAGTGGCAAGCAGAATCAAGTCGTCCAAGGCAGGAGGCAGGTTTCGACCGGCCAGTTCGTCCTTGATCTCGGACGACAGGCCATGCCAAAAGGATGCCACCAAGGCCTCATTGTTCCAGCACAGCTCTCCTGCCAGAGTCTGGAACTGGATCGTATACTCGCCCACGGAGCTGTCCTCTTGGCGTAGGTTAAAGATGGCAGTGGCTGCCGATGAGACTCGCCCTGGCTCCTCAAAAACCATTCGGAATATTCGCACGAACCCCTGGAAATCTTGGGTCTCGGGTCCCTGACATTCCCAGATAGGATTAGCCCATGCCAGGGCCTTGCCAGTCAGGAGGTATATGATGAATGCGATCTTGGCTCCGTCCGACGGAAATGCTCGGGAGTGCAGGGTAAAATGAATGTGGCATTGGTTCAGAAACCCCCGACATGCACTGGCGTCTCCATCGAACCGAGAGGGTAATGGCAGCGATAACCGAGGATCCGGGTAGGAACTGCCAGGAGGAGTAACAGGAGGGTCGCCTTGAGGGGCTTGCATAGAGGCAGGAAGAGAAGCAACTAGCGTCCCTAGCTGCTGCGCCATAGAGTCCACTGCCACAAGGAGATGATCCTGCCTAGCTCGGAGATCCAGCAGGTCCGCCTGCATGGCTTCGGAGGCTGACATGCCTTTGAATTGACCAGCGGAGTCCATGGCCAGAGCGTACTGTCACGAAGCGGGGTGTGGACCCACTGGGCCGTACCGCGTAGCGGGATGGCAGCTGGCCAAACAGGTAAAGTACAGAGTTCAATTAGTTCAGCGAAGATACCTGAGGCAACGTAGACAGTAGCGAGGCAGGCACGTCCTGGACCAGGCGGCGGGAATACGTCAGTTGAGGCATAGAAAATCAAGCGTAGACTGTAGCACAGCACGGCAACAGCACAGCATGGCACTAGAACTGGGTAGCACGGAAACAGGATACGGGATGCAGGAACAAGGTACACTGACAGACTGGAAGACACTGGGAGACCATTAGCACGACAAACTATGGGGTAACAAACAACGCTCTGGCAAAGAGCAAGAGGGCAGGGCCCTTTTTATAGCCTAGGGCATCCTGGGCTAGATGCAGACTTCCTGCAAAATGTGCGCACTGGCCCTTAAAGAACGTGCGGAGATAGGCGCCCGCCGGAGATAGTCTCGATGTCCGGAAGTGAGTGCTGGCGCTTCACAGGAGGGCGACGCTGCACGCAGGTAAGATGTCCTTCGCCACGGCCGTCGAGGTTTAAGTCAGACCGACGTGCCGTGACCATAGACGTTACATGTTGGCAAGTGTGAGTAGCTTACCGTACACTATTCCCTTAAGGAAAACAAATTTGCCTTCTGGGTCTGAGATGACATCTTTAAAGATAAAAGTTGTGTTATGTTTATAATTATTGCTACTCCTTTGGATCTCTTCAGAGGCGAGGAAGAGTTGTACCATTTTGTAAAGGTTCTGTTCTTAGTAAGAGGAGTATAACTCTTTTTGAAGTGTGTTTCCTGAATGTAAGCGACGTCAATTTTTTCCTTTTCTAAAAATGTAAGTATCTGGAGCCTTTTTTTGGGGATGTTGATGCCCTTGACGTTGTAAGAAGCTATCCTGGGTTCAGCCATATTCAATATCTATATATAAATGAGGGAGTTGCCTCATCAGAGACGTAACTGGGGGAGGAGATGTGAACTTGGATGTCAGGAAGGTGTGAAGCATATGTGGAAACATATGCTTATTAATTTTGAACCAAAGATATGCTGCCAGTGAGGTGTAAGTGGAAATGATCCGCACCTTACTGGAGAAATAAGCAACAATCATTATCCCGGGGGCGGGAGTTACCGTTTTGGAACAGGTAAGTGATCAAAATAGGCCTATTTGTGTATGATTGGAGAGTGTTCTCCCAACAAGTGAAAATTGACATTGATATAAAACAGAAAAATCAAATATAAACAGTATTATAACTGGTTTTTAAAAATCTAAACCTTTGACAAAAACAATAGGCAGGTTAAGTCCTGTAGCCATCTGTCTTTTCTTCTTGGGGTTTTTCCTGTATCTGGATAATTTTTTTTCATTTTTTTCAATTTCTTCTGTGTAACTGTCTCACAGTATTCCGGTTTAGGGAGTTGTGGTAGATTAAGTTGTTCTTCAGTGTTAGTCCAGTCAGGGATTTGTATGTGGTTCAGGTCGAGCTTGTTCAAAGCAAATTCGAGATCTTCTGAAGTTTTTATGATTAATATTTTGGTGTTCAGAGTGATCGCTAAGCCAAATGGACACATTCATCTGTATGGAGTATTTCTGTCTCTAAGAACTTTGGTGAGCGGTTGGAGCTGACGTCTCAATTCAAGCATCAGTTTAGAAAGGTCTTGATAGATCAGTACTTCATTTTTCTCATATTCAATTTTTTTGGGCGTATCTTGCTTTGTGAAGGATCTCTTCTTTTGTTTTAAAACTTTGAAGACAACACAGAATGTCTCTAGGTTTGTCGTTTCCCACAGATTTAGGTCTGAAAACTCTATGGGCTCTTTCAATGCCAATATCATTGTTTCCATCTTTGCCTAATAGTTCGTTGAAAATCTGACTATGGATGTTTGGTATTTCTTTGTCTGAAACCGTTTCTGTGATTCCTCTGATCCTGAGATTATTTCTCCTGGATCTATTTTCCAGGTCATCTATGTGGAGTTTTCTGTTAAGATCTCTGACACTTTTTCTGAGTGTGTGATGACCTGTGAACAAGTCTCTTCTAGAGTTTGGATTTTTGAAAAAGCTTGTTTTACATCATTGCGTATTTCTGTAAGTTCTTCTTTAATTGTTTGCGTAAACTTTTTAACCCTTTCAGGACCAAGCTCATTTTGGCCTTCAGGACCAGCCCTATTTTTTCAAATCTGACATGTGTCACTTTATGTGGTATGCTAATACCTATCCAAGCGATTCCGAGACTGCTTTATTGTGACATATTGTACTTTATGTGAGTGAAAAAAATTGGTAGATAAATGTAGCATATATTTGTGAGAAAATTTGCAAAAATTATGATTTTTTGAAATGTAAATGTATCTGCTTGTAAAACAGGTAGTAATACCACCCAAAATAGTTACTAGTTAACATTTCCCATATGTCTACTTTAGGTTTGCATTGTTTTTTGAACGTCCTTTTTTTTTTCTAGGACGTTACAAGGCTTAGGACTTTAGCAGCAATTTTTCACATTTTCAAGACAATTTCAAAAGGCTTTTTTTTCAGGGACAAGTTCAATTCTGAAGTGGCTTTGAGGGGCCCATATATTAGAAAACCTTAAAAAAAAAAAACATTTTAAAAACTGCACCCCTCGAAGTATTTAAAGCAACATTCAGAAAGTGTTTTAACCCTTCAGGCGTTTCACAGGAATTAAAGAAATGTAATGGTGAAATTTAAAAATTTAATTTTTTTTGCTGAAATTCATTTGTAATAAAAAAATGTCTGTAACACAGAGAGTTTTACCAGAGAAACGCAACTCAATATTTATTGCCCAGAGTCTGCAGTTTTTAGAAATATCCCACGTGGCCCTAGTGCGGTAATGCACTGAAACACCGACCTCAGATGCAAAGGAGCACCTTGAGGATTTTGGGGCCTCCTTTTTATTAGAATATATTTTAGGTACCATGTCAGGTTTGAAGAGGTCTTGTGGTGCCAAAACAGTGGAAACCCCCCAAAAGTTACCCCCTTTTTGAAACTACACCCCTCAAGGAATGTATCTAGGGCTATAGTTAACATTTTAACCCCACCGTTTCTTGTTACATTTATTTGAATTAGTCTGTAAAAATGAAAATTATTATTTTTCCTGAAAAAACATAGAATTTTCTATTTTTTACAAGAAATAAAAGAGAAATAGTACCCCAACATTTATAAAGCAATTTCCCCTAAATACGGCAATACCCCATATGTGGTAATAAACTGCTGTATAGACCCACGGCATGGCTCAGAAGGGAAGGAGCACCATTTGGATTTTGGAGCGCAGATTTTGCTGGAATGGTTTTCGGTGCCATGTCGCGTTTACAATGGACTGGAGTGACCAAAACAGTGGAAACTCCCCAAAAATGACCCCATTTTGGAAACTACACCCCTCAAGGAATTTATTGAGGGGTATAGTGAGCATTTTGACCCCACAAATTTTTGCTGAATTTAGTTTAATTAGGTCATGGAAATGAAAATCAAAATTATTTTCAAGTAAAATGAAGTTTTAGCTCAGATTATTCCATATTCACAATAGATAAAGGAGAAAAAGCACCCAAACATTTGTAAAGCAAACTCTACTGAGCACGGAATACCACATATGTGGTCAGAAACTGCTGTTTGAACCCACAACAGGGCTTAGAAGGGAAGGAGCCCCATTTGGCTTTTGGAGCTCAAATTTAGCTGGAAATGTTTGCTGAGGCCATGTCGCATTTGCAAAGGCATTGAGGGGCCAAAACAGTGGAAACCCCTAAAAAGTGACCCCATTTGGGAAACTACACCCCTCAAGAAATTTATCTAGGGGTATAGTAAGCATTTTTTGCATAAATTATTGGAATTAGGCCGTGAAAATTAAAATCGACATTTTTTCCGATAAAATATAGGTTTTGAAAAAATTTTAAAATTTCCATAGGGACTAAAGGAGAAAAAGCACTCCAATATTTGTAAAGAAATATCTTCTGAGTATGGTTAAACCCCATATGCAATCATTTACTGCTGTTTGGACACACGGCAGGGCCCAAAAGGGAAGAAGCGTCATTTGGCTTTTGAAGCTCCAACTCATCTGGAATGGTGCACAGGTCATGTCGCATTTGCAAAGCCCCTTAGCCCCAGTGGAAACTGCCCGAAAGCAACCATATTTTGGAAAGTTTACCCTTAAGGAATCTGTAGTTACCTTATATTTGTACATTACCGACTGCTTGGACATTTTTCAGGGCCTCGAACGGACTGTGTGCATTTTGGCTTTCAGCTTGCATTTTAACAACATATTACTTTGCTTTTTTGAAGTAAAGAAACTTTCTAATATACTTAATTTTTAAAACCTGCATGGATTGCAGGCTTTCGTTCCCCATTGAATAGACCCAGCCGTTCTTGCTGCCACGCTTCGACACAGACTTTAGGAGTTCCTCTCCTCTCTGTTTGTTGATGACACGTATAAAAGGGCTTGCTGCCTGGCTCAATTCATCAGCTAAGCCTGAAGGGGGAAGGGGCTGGTTAGCTGATGAATTGAGCCAGGCAGCCAGCCCCTTCATCCCCAGTATCAACACACAGAGAGGAGGGGGATGCTCCTTCTCCCGGAGATTGTGTTGACGCGTCACAGCAAGAATCGCAGCTCCACACTTTTGGGTCCACACAATGGGGCCTAAAACCTGCAATCCGTGCAGGTTTTAAAAATAGAGTATATTAGAAAGTTTCTTTATTTCACAAAAGCAAAATGCTAAATAGTTTTTCTTTTCATCGGACAACCCCTTTAGGTAAATTTTTATTTTTGGGTATACTTTGGCCATGGTTCATTTATGAAGATGGGTTTTTGGCAAGAATGGCAAGAACAAAAATATATCCAAGAAAATTTTGGCACACTAAAGATAAACTAAATTATATTCTTGAATGTCTTAAATGGGACAAATTAATAAAGAGTTTAAAAACGTGGCTCTGTGTGGAAAAGTTTAAAGCAGTCAATGAGACACAAGGCTGGGAGTGATGGGCAATCTGGGCAATAATAACGGGTATTACACCTCATTCCTTTCTTGGTACGTACACAACATCTTCTTTGGGTGTACTTTATTGATTCAGTTGAGGGAATTACAGCAATAAAATGTCGCT
The DNA here is from genome assembly GCF_050947455.1 of Rhinoderma darwinii. Taxonomy (NCBI): domain Eukaryota; kingdom Metazoa; phylum Chordata; class Amphibia; order Anura; family Rhinodermatidae; genus Rhinoderma; species Rhinoderma darwinii. The sequence goes on from NC_134687.1 coordinate 398,148,032, forward strand.
CAGTGAGTCTTTTGACAGATTTAGATTCTAATGGATGAGAGGGGCCAACATTTGCAAAAACAAGATCTTCAATGACCATTTCCTGGTAATCAAGAAAAGTATTTGAATTTCCTGCCTTTTTGTAAAACACAAACGAGCTGTATGTGGCAACTTGAAATAGGTAAATAACAAATTTTTTGTACCAGGTATATGATTTTCTTTATACCTGGTATGGCTTTAGAACCTGATCAGCAAGGTCTACTCCCCCCATGTATTTGTTGTAATCAATGATTGGCACAGGTTTTTGCTTTTGGGTAGTAGAACCTCGTTCTACAACATCCATTGTTGCATCAGTGTAGATCGAGCTGAGGAAAAAATATCCTTTTTGTCTTTGTATTTTAGGGCAAGCAACTCTTCGCTGCGAACATCGCCTGACTGCCCCTTTTTGTACTTTTCATTGACCAATGATTGTGGAAACTCCTGGCGGTTTTTACGAATGGTCCCACAAGCCCCTGTGTTATGTTCGACCAAACTTGTAAAAAGGGGTATGCTTGTGTAGTAGTTGTCCACATTCAGGTTATGGCCCTTTTCTAGAAATGGGGTAATAAGCTCCCAAACAACTTTTCCACTTGTCCCTAGATAGGGGGGGGGGGCATACTGGTGGGTTTAGTTGGCTATCTTATCCCTCATAAATGCGAAAAGCTGATGTGTACCCTGTTTCACTCTCGCAAATTTTATAGAGCTTTAATCCAAACCTTGCTCTTTTAGATGGAATAAATTGTTTGAAGTGCAGTCTCCCTTTGAACTTTACTAAGGACTCATCAATGGAAATGTTTTGCGTGGGGGTGTAAAGTAATAAAAATGTGTCTGATAACACTTTGATGATGGGCCTGATTTTTGAGAGTCGGTCATAACCTGGGGCACTTCTAGGGAGGCACTGACTGTTATCTTTGAAATGCCAAAATCTCATGAGCATTTCATAACGGGCTCTAGGAATGATAAAAGAAAAGGCAGGGGTGGCTAGAACAGGACGGGTGGACCAGTATGATTGAATGCTCGGTTTTTTAACAAGCCCAAAGGCAAATGTGAGGCCTATAAATTTCTTCATTTCATCAATATCTGTTGGCCTCCATGAATTTTGCCTGGCATAATAGGAACGGGGATTCTGAGAGATGAATTGGGAAGCATATAAATTAGTTTGGAAAATAATATGTTCCAGCAAATCATTTGTTAGAAATAAGTTAAAAAAATTAATTGGTCCAAAACCTTCCACCTCCACATTTGTACCTGGGGTGGCATTAAAGTCAGGGCTGAATGGCGTACCAGAATTTGAAGCCTCCCATCTCATAAATGCTACATCTAGTGGCAAACTCTCTTGTAGGTTGGCAAGCGCCTCGTCACTAAAACGAGCCATGTCGCTTGTACTGGGCATCGTGCCCTGATTTGGAGATGTTTCTCCAACAGCCCTCTCTACCTGTAATGTACTGGTCCTTGTAATTTTTGAGGATGAACCAGAATGACCGCTAGACTCTGAGCTGTCACTTTCGCTAAGAGCAAAACCCTCAAAATAGTCATCGCCATCTGACAAGACACTTACTTTCTTCGCTGTCAGAACATAAAAGGGCATACGCCTCCTCTGCAGAATAAAATTGATGGGCCATTTTATTACGTTTATATTTTTATACGTAAAGGCAGGAGTGAACCTAGCCCCATTGCTGCCTGAGGTGAACTATAGAAAGGCGCACCCCCCCAAATCTATTCAAGTAACCACTGCCGGACGTTCTGACTTTCTGCTGAGTTCAGTGGCCCAGCGCGGATGGCATGATGCAGTGACGTAATCGCGCTAGGCCGCTGACGTCAATAGCGTGCTCTTGGACTGTTGTAGACCGCAGGCCTAAACCAGGCTGTGGTCTACGAGAGAAAACGGTGGGGCAGGGAGTCAACGGCCCAGGGCTGTCTGGCACATTTTAGCCTGGAGGCAAGCACACAGAGTAGCGGCCCATTTTGGGGGCATTGTGCAATTGCTGAGTTTGTCCTCCCTAACATCACCACTATAAACTGCTACATGTCAATGGAAAAATCTTCCACCGGAGGAAAAAATGTTTCCCAATGGTGGAGTAAAAGAAAACTTCACCTGAGCCTGGGATCTGGTATTCTGCCATGTGGAAAAAATGTTCCCTCTGGCGAAAGACTTTTCAGTTGACAGGTAGCAGAGTCTGAAGGGGAATTATTATTTTTTTTTACTTCTAGATTCTAGTGCATTGCAGGGGAGAAGGAAAGTGTATATTTTTTTATTTTTCATACTTTTTTTTCCAGGATGGTTCCAATAGACCGTTTGGACTACACCGTAGATTTATTTGACTACTTTGATGATCTATGTTTTTTTGTTTTTTAAAATAAAATGGTGAAAGCGGGTTGTGTGGGGGAGTTTTTATTTAAATTAAAACATGTCCATGTGTTTTTTTAATACATTATTACCGCCAGTGTAATGGCCGCTATCTGATTGACAGCATCCATTACTAAGGCTGGGGCTTACTGTTAACCAGTAAAAAGGCTAACACCAACCTCCCATTATTACCCCGGTACCCAACACCGCCAGGGGTACCGGGAAGAGCCAGATACAATACAATACCTGAACATATGAAGCGACGGCCGGGCACCGTCATCCCTTCAGATGGTTGGGTCCTGGATTGTACCCGGCTCTTCCTGGTACCCCTGATAGCAGTGGATACTGGGGTAATAATGGGAGGTTGGTGCTAGCCTTTTTACTTGTTAACACTAAGCCCCAGCCTTAGTAATGGATGCTGTCACACCGATGCTATTACGAAGACGGTAATAAAGTATAAAAAAAAGACATATTTTTTTAATTGAAATAAAAACTCCCTCACATAACCCTCTGACCATTTTATTTAAAAAAATGTAGATCATCAAAGTAATCCAACGAATCCACGACGTTGTCCAAATGGTCCAGCGAAACCTGCAAAACAAAACAACCAGTATGAAACAAAAAATACTTCTACTCACCTACTGCAGTCTTCTGTCTTCTGTCTCCTCCCCTGCGCTGCAATAGAAACTAGAGGTCAATGAACTGTAGTTCCTATTGTGGCACCCGGAACCTAGAGATCCGGCAGAAATATTAATTGTTATTAATTATTCTGACACATTTGACACATCTGACACATTTTTTAAACTTTAATGTACTGGCATATTTCTATATGTCAGTACATTAGCCTGTGTACGGATAGTACACAGGCAGTTGTTAGGACATACCTAAGTATGCCCTAACAACAGGAAATATGGTAGGACAGCCCTGGGGTCCTTCAATGGACCCTGGGCTGTCTGCCCATATATGGTATGTCCCTCAATCGCATCACAGGAATTCCCTGTGACGCATCCAAGGGACATCCCCCTTCTAATTTTTCCCTGAATGCTGCAGTCCGCTGTGATCGCAGCATTCACGGGAATAACAGCGGAGATGAGAGGCTTCACTGATCTCCGCCAGCGGGGCTGCGGCTGTGTAATACAGCCATTGCCCCGCTCCTGACAGGAAGTGTGCGCACGGTCAGCATGAGGTGATGCGGCCGGCGCTGCACTAATGAGCGGCGGCGCAGGCACTGAACACAGAACATGGGTGTGTTTTGCAGCGCGCCCGCCATGTTCTGTCTTCCGTGCCGCTGCTCATTAGTGCAGTGCCGGCTGCATCACATCATCCTGACCCCGCGCACTTGTTGTCAGGACTCAGGAGCGCGGCAATGACTATCACATGGCCGCAGCTCCGCTATCATACATTCATGTGTTACTATACTGAGCTGTGCAGCCGCACAGCTCAGTATCGAAATACATGAAATAACAGTATCGAACCGTTTGGGGATGCAGAGTATCGAAACAGTAACGAAGTTTCGATGCATCGTGCATCCCTAGCCCTGATTGCACCATATATCACCTGTGTATGTGTCATGCAGAAACACATATACAGATGCTAATAAAGATGGCTGCCCCCATCTTTATTAGTACAAATATATGAATAAATACAGTTATATTAGGGAACATTAAAGAGGCTCTGTCACCAGATTCTCAAATCCCTATCTCCAATTGCATGTGATCGGCGCTGCAATGTAGATAAGGGGGGATTCACACGAGCGTGTATTCGGTCCGTGCGGGCCGCATGGTTTTCACGCGCCACGCACAGACCAATACAAGTCTATGGGGCAGTACAGACAGTCCGTTCTTTTTGCGCAGCATTTGTCAGCTGCGCAAAAAGCGCGACAGGTTCAATATCTCTGCGTATTTCGCGCATCACGCACCCATTGAAGTCAATGGGTGCGTGAAAACCACGCAGGTCGCATGGAAGCACTTCCGTGCGAACCGACTGAAACAGCGCACCAGCTGTCAAAAGGATGAATGTAACCAGAAAAGCACCACGTGCTTTTCTGTTTCCAAACATCCAAATGGAGTGTCTTTGAGATGAGCGAACCTGGACAATCGAACCGAACTTCACCGGGTTCGGCCGAACTCGTTTTGGCCGAACCCGGCAAAAAAATTTCCGGTACGCGACGTCCGGAGATAGTCACTGTCCAGGGTGCTGAAAGATTTAAACTGTTTCAGCACCATGGACAGTGACTACCGATCCCAATAAACATGAACGTGTAAAAAAAAACGAAGTTCTGACTTACCGATAACTCCCGCCTTCTTCCTCCAGTCTGACCTCCCGGGATGACAATTCAGTCCAAGTGACAGCTCCAGCCAATCACAGGCCAAGCACAGGCTGCAGCGGTCACATGGACTGCCGTGTCATCCAGGGAGGTGGGGCCCGATGTCAAGAGAGGCGCGTCACCAAGGACGCGTCACCAATGAAGCGTCACCAAGGCAACGGCCGGGAAGTTTTATGGGTAAGTACAAACTTTTTCTTTTTTTTTAACAGGTTGCTGTATATTGTGTTCGGCATTCACTGTCAAGGGTGCTGAAAGAGTTACTGCCGATCAGTTAGCTCTTTCAGCACCATGGACAGTGACGGGCGTCGACTAGCCTCATCTCTATGATGGCGGCTGCGCGAAAATCACGCAGCCGCGCATCATACATGGATGACACACGCAGCTGTCAAATGTTTTTTGCGCGCGCAAAACGCAGCGTTGTTTGCGCGCGCAAAAACGCAACGTCCGTCTGTATCTGCCCTAACAGTAACGTTTTTTGTTTTTTTTAAACGTTCATTTTTGACCAAGTTATGAGCAATTTTATATTTATGCAAATGAGCTTTGAAATGGACAACTGGGCGGTTTATTTTCGTTATGTCCAACTGGGCATGTATTGTGTTTTTAACTGGGCGTGTTTATGTGTATGACGCTGACCAATCAGTGACCAGTCAGCGTCATACACTCCTCAACATCTGCACGCTCCTCTCCTGAAATATTCTGTGCTGCTGTGAACTCTGCTCTTACCATTACGTAGCTCTCAGTCTGTTACCTCTCCTCCACTCCTGTCCTCAATAACACCTTCACATGATTGGCAAGTCACCACCCCGCACAAGATCTGCACGCTCCTCTCCTGAAATATTCTGTGCTGCTGTGAACTCTGCTCTTACAATTACGTAGCTCTCAGTCTGTTACCTCTCCTCCACTCCTGTCCTCAATAACACCTTCACATGATTGGCAAGTCACCACCCCGCAGAAGATCCGCACGCTCATCTCCTGAAATACTCTGTGCTGCCTTAAACTCTGTGGACAGGTCAGGATCCTGTTTTTTTAAAATGCTGCTGGGGAACCCGCTCGGCCCACTATATAAGGCTGCGCCTCCATCCTCTTCTGCCCAGTCACTTATTCCCAAGCACTGTAAACTTTCAGATTGGTTGCGCTGTGAATATTCGGAGAACGTGATTGGTTTATGTGCAGGGTAATGAACATACAGACAAGCAGTAGAAGACTGACTAAGGGCTGAGCATTTCATTGAATTCAGTCTTCTACTGCTTGTCTGTATGTTCATTACCCTGCACATAAACCAATCACGTTCTCCGAATATTCACAGCGCAACCAATCTGAAAGTTTACAGTGCTTGGGAATAAGTGACTGGGGCAGAAGAGGATGGAGGCGCAGCCTTATATAGTGGATCGAGCGGGTTCCCCAGCAGCATTTAAAAAAAACAGGATCCTGACCTGTCCACAGAGTTTAAGGCAGCGCAGAGTATTTCAGGAGATGAGCGTGCGGATCTTGTGCGGGGTGGTGACTTGCCAATCATGTGAAGGTGTTATTGAGCTCATTTGCATAACTATAAAATAGCTCATAACTTGGCCAAAAATGAACGTTTTAAAAAAAACAAACGTTACTGTTATCTACATTGCAGCGCCGATCACATGCAATAGGAGATAGGGGTTGGAGAATCTGGTGACAGAGCCTCTTTAAAATAGTTAGAAAAAATAGGCTCATAACTTGTGTATGTTCACACAGAGTTTTTTGCAGGCAGAAAATTCAGGCTCAAAATTCCGTTTGGAATTTTGAGGCAGATTTTGATCTGCCTGCACGCCGTTTTCCGCGCTTTTCACTCGTGCCCATTGAATGCAACGGGCAAAAACGCCGCGAAATACACTTTCTCTGCCCCCATTGTCAATGGGAGGAAAGAGACGTAAACGCCCAAAGATAGGGCATGCCGCCGCTTTTTCCCTCGAGATGGTTTTTCCGCGAGATGGTTTTTCCGCTCGCGGGTAAAAAAACGCCTCTGCCTCCCATTGAAATCAATGGGAGGCATTTTCGACCATTTTTTGGCACGTTTTCCGACGCGGTTTCCACGTAAAAAAAACTCTTTGTGAACTGACCCTTAATGTGTAATTAAACTTTAAAAAAAACATTTGACATGTCATAGTAAAATTTCAGAAGTTTTGATCATTGGGGGTCTGAGCACTTAGCACTCCCGATCGCTAAAATGAAACAGCAGTGCTCAGGTGAGTGTTGTGCCGCTTCGTTTCTTATTGGCGTGTGTGTGTGTGTGTGTGTGTGTGTGTGTGTGTGTGTATATGTATGTATGTATATATTTATATATATATATATATCTATATATTGCGCACACACACACATACGTACATACATACATACGTTACACACACACACATATATGTACATACATACATACGTTACACACACATATACGTACGTACGTACGTACGTACGTACGTACATACATATATACGTTACACACACACTATGGCCTCATGCACACGACCGCACTGGTTAGTTGTGCATTGGTGTATCATTAGAATTCTCAACAATTCACCATTACTGGCAAATCCGGACCGTAAAATTACTTGTCTTGAGTTTTTGCGGTCCGGATTTGCAGCCCCCATATGGATCAGTGTAAACCACGGTCGTGTGCATAGGGCCATAGAAATGAATGGATCCGCAATTTATCCGTAAATATGCGGATAAATTACAGCTGAGAAAAAACGGTCATGTGCATGAGGCCATACCGTACGTACGTACGTACGTACGTACGTACGTACGTACACACTCTGATACATACACAAATATATATATACACACACACACACTAAACTACACAAATATACACATACAGTACGTACATTACATACTCGTGTGTGTATATATGTGTATATATATATATATATATATATATATATATACACACACACACACACACTAAACTACACAAATATACACATACAGTATGTACATTACATACTCGTGTGTGTGTGTGTATATATATATGTATATATATATATACACACACACATACAGTACACATACAGTACACACACAGTAAACACATTACATACATACAGTACACACTACACATACCTTTTGTAGACTTCAGAGAACATCAGGAAGAGGTGGAGAGTCCATGGCAGGATTTCCCCTTAGCGTCCTCATGCCGTGATGAGTGCAGTGCAGACACACTGCCCCCTGCTCTCTCCGTCCAGACACTCAGCAGGATCATATTACAACAGGAACAGGAGAGTGGAGAGCAGCGGGGGGAAGTCAGGGGGGGGGTTATTAAGGTGGCATAGTAGATATTCTCTTAAGGAGGCAGCACATCTTGCAGCTGCTAATAAGTGGTGGAAACGTTGGCCAGCAGCTCTGTAATGCCGCCCCCTCTAAGACCCTGCAGTGTGCCGCCTGAAGCCAGAGGCTCAACTTGCCTCATGGTAAGTGCGGCCCTGCGTAAAGGTATATAAATGTAAATGGTATGAAATTAGTTGATTTAATTCGAACAAATTAATTGCCACAACAAATTAATTGACTGGCACAGCACTTCCTTTCAAATTGATTACTAATATAACTTATACTACCCTAACCAGTGGCGTAACTACCGCTATAACAGCCGTAGCGGCTGCTACGGGGCCCGCGGCATGAGGGGCCCATGTCACCCGCCGGCACGGGCCCCCACCATGGCCGGAGGCTCCGCTAGCTGCCGCTATGGCTGCTACAGCGCGACGCCACTGAACACTACGGCAGAGCAGGGAGGTATCGCCCCGCTCTGCTATTAAAGGGGTTGTTCCTACATAAGACATGTATCCCCTATCCACAGGATAGGGGATACATGTGTGATCGCTGGCAGCGATAGGGGGAACGGGAGACCGAAAGTCCCCTGAAGTTCTCCATGAGAAACCTCAGACTTCCGAGGGTCTCTGTTGGCAGCTCCGTAGAAATGAATGGAGTGCCGGTCGCGCTTGTGCGCATGCGTGACCAGCGCTCCTTTCATTTTTCTTGAGCTGTGCAAACTCCGGAAGTCAGATGTTAGTCATGGAGAACTTCGGGGGACGTTCGGTCCCCCGTTCTCCCTATCGCTGCCAGCGATCACACATGTATCCCCTATCCTGTGGATAGGGGATACATCTCTTTGGTAGGACACACTATAGGTCGGATTTTTTTGGGGGGTTGGGGCTGCATGGCGTTACCTACAGGGGGGGCTGTATAGCGTTACCTACAGGGGGGGCTGTATAGCGTTACCTACAGGGGGCTGTATGGCATTACCTACAGGGAGGGCTGTATGGCGTTACCTACAGGGGGGCTGTATAGCGTTACCTACAGGGGGGCTGTATAGCGTTACCTACAGGGGGGGCTGTATGGCGTTACCTACAGGGGGGGCTGTATGGCGTTACCTACAGGGGGGGCTGTATGGCGTTACCTACGGGGGGCTGTATGGCGTTACCTACAGGGGGGGCTGTATGGCACTATTTACAAAGGGGTCTGTATGACATTATCTACAGGGTGGGCTGTATGGCGTTATCTACAGGGGGGGCTGTATGGCGTTATCTACAGGGGGGCTGTATGATGTTATCTACAGAGGGGGCTGTATGATGTTATCTACAGAGGGGGCTGTATGGCGTTATCTACAGAGGGGCTGTATGGCGTTATCTACAGGGGGGCTGTAAAAAAGGCACTATCTACAAGGGGGGGTTGTGTGACACCCAGGGGGGGGGCCCCAGTCAAAAGTTTGCTACGGGGCACAGTCTTTCCTAGTTACGCCCCTGCCCCTAACCATCACCCTAAATTATTACTAACTATATCCTAATAATTATTATTACTAACTACCCTAATACTGAAACCTAGCACTAAACCCTAACCCTATATCCTACCTAACAAGGCAGATTAATGGGATTGGGGAAATTTGTTATATGGTGTTTTTTTACTGTGTTTTATACTGTGATTAGAGATGAGCGAACCGGGACAACTGAACCCGGTTTCGGTCCGAACATCGCGAAAAGTTCGGTTCGCAGCGAATCCGAACTTCACCGGGTTCGGCCGAACACGTTTTGACCGAACCCGGGCGGGCAGAAAAAACATTACAAAAATATTATACTAATCGGCAGCCACTTGTCTATCAATTACTGATAGAGAAAAGAGGCTGCTGATTAAAAATAAAATAAAAAGCATTTCATACGTACCCGGTCGTTGTCTTGGTGACGAGTCCCTCTTCTTCCTCCAGTCCGACCTTCTTTCCTGACGTGGCAGCCTGTGATTGGCTGCAGAGGCCGCGGCAGCCTGTGATTGGCTGCAGCAGCAGCGGCAGCCTGTGATTGGCTGCAGCGGCAGCGGCAGCCTGTGATTGGCTGCAGCGGCTGCGGCAGCCTGTGAATGGCTGCAGCGGCCGCGGCAGCCTGTGATTGGCTGCAGAGGCGGTCATGTGACGTGCGTGACCGCCACTACAGCCTGTGATTGGCTGCAGCGGCGACATGGATGAAACGTCATCGCTGGAGGCCGGACAGGAGGAATGTAAGTAGGAACGTATTTATTTTTTTTTTTTATTACATTAAAATTGTATTTTCCGCGCGCCGAGCATGGTACTGTCAAGGTTGCTGAAAGAGTTAGTGCAGCCCATCGGTCCGAATCGAACTTTTTCGTGAAATTCGTCGAACCAGCCGAACCAAACTTTTCATAAGTTCGCTCATCTCTAACTGTGATATTCAGAGATCTGACACTGTCTCTCCTCTGTTTGCTACAACAAACTTTCCCTGCGATGGCCATGATTTGTTACCATGACCAGGACCTGAACCAATCAGGTCCTGATCATGTCTCCGGGACCAGAGGCACTGTCGTCTCTCCTCTGTTTGCTCTCTGATAGGACAGCAGAGGGGTGACAGTGTAGGTTACGGGGGAAAGTTTGTTGCTACAACAAACTTTCCCTGCGATGGCCATGATTGGTTATCGTGACCATCACACGATCGGGACCTGAACCAATCAGGTCCCGATCATGTCTCTGGGACCAGAGGCACTGTCTCTCCTCTATTTGCTCTCTGCTAGAACAGCAGAGGGGAGAAAGTGTAGGTTACGGCGGAAAGTATGTTGCTACAAAAAACTTTCCCTGGGATGGCCATGATTGGTTATTATGACCATCACATGATCGGGACCTGAATAAATTATTCAGGTCCCAATCATGTCTCTGGGACCAGAGGCAGGTGACAGCAGATCGCTCTGTTAACACCCACCGTGAATTCACGTTGGTGCTGCACAGAGCCCAGCAAGAGCCGACGTGAATTTACTGTGGGTGGTCGGGAAGCGGTTAAATATGTTCCTAATACAATCGGTAGTAGGGAGAGCTTGTATGTATTCTCTCAAATCGTTTGGTTCTTTGGTTATCGTTTCTTCTTCATCACTGTCAGACCAATTGCCAGAGGCAAAATTATCGCTTGGTTTATCTGGTTTTGCATTTTCTTTTAGTCCTGAACCATGAGGACCATCAAAGGTCAATTTTTTATTCTTTTTTTCAGTTTCCGTGTCCTTTTTGGGAGTTTTACTGTTCCTGGTCTGGTCTTCGTTGTATATCTTTGAAGGTTTACCCATAATGATCTATTTCCTACTGTAACTTGTTGAGAGAAATATTCAGCTTTTACAACATTAAGATTTTATTTTTAAGTCCAGTGTTGTATGTCTTCTGTTGTAGAACATAGATTAATTTTTAATTTTTTTTTAATTTTAATAAATATGCCTTCAATAAGAATGGCGCTGCTGTTGATTGCGTTATAGTTTAAGGTGTTAGTGGTATATTTGAAGCCTTCCACCGCAGGACTTGATATTTTGTATACTCTACAAGAATTTATAATTAAATCACTGGAATAGGACTAGAGTTTCGTTTAAAATTTAACTTTTACTTGTAACATATTTAAAAAGTGTGTAAAATAAATGACACACCAGGACAAGACTGTTTACAAAAAAATCTTCCTTGTTGTACAGGAGATATAGTGCTCCATGCAAAAAAAGTCAATTCAATATTGGTAATATTATCTTTTCTTTGTAGAGTTAAAGAAAATGCTCCAAATTGTTGCAAAACATGTGAGTGATCTATTTCCCAGAAGGATAAATATAAATCTCTGTGGGGTAATGACCCCTCCTACCCGTTCCGTAGTGTGTTAACCGGTTAAGGACTAGGCTGTTTTACAGCTAAATGACCAGAGCAAATTTCACAATTTTGCTATGCGCTTTTTTAGATGACTATAACGCTGCAGGTGAATAAAGTTCATCTTTGAATTTTACACTTTTTTTAAAGGACAGATAGGACTTTGTTTTAGTGGCATTTGTCAGTATATATCATTTTTATTTTTTTCTCTAAAGTGGGCAAAATTGGAAAAAAATGCAAGAATTTAGCAAATGCGTCAGTTTAGGCTAGCATTTTTCACACACGGTATAGTCCACGGACAAAATTCATCTCCTTTCACATTCTTCCACTTCTCCCGTGCATGGGGATACCAAATATGTGTGCCTTATTCGCTGTGCGGGCATGTGCCAGGGCTTGGCATAAAAGGAGGCTTTTTGGCCTTTTCGGTCCAGAAATTTTGCATTTGATTTTAGAGCCGCATACTGTTTTCTGGGGGGCCTAATGCTGCTGAAACATTAGAAACACCCCATAAATGACTTCATTCACACAAGTAGACCCCACAAGGTTTTCTTCAAGGGGTTTATCATATTTTTAGACAGTCCAGTTTTCTTCTGAAAGTTTCTTGAATAAGATGGAACAAAATAAAATCAGCACTTTTTTAGCAAATGCGTCAGTTTAGGCTAGTATTTTTCACACACGGTATAGACCACGGCCAAAATTCATCTCCTTTCACGTTCTTCCACTTCTCCCGTGCATGGGGATACCAAATATGTGTGCCTTATTCACTGTGCGGGCATGTGCCAGGGCTTGGCATAAAAGGAGGCTTTTTGGCCTTTTCGGTCCAGGAATTTTGCATTTGATTTTAGAGCCGCATACTGTTTTCTGGGGGGCCTAATGCTGCTGAAACATTAGAAACACCCCATAAATGACTTCATTCACACAAGTAGACCCCACAAGGTTTTCTTCAAGGGGTTTATCATATTTTTAGACAGTCCAGTTTTCTTCTGAAAGTTTCTTGAATAAGATGGAACAAAATAAAATCAGCACTTTTTTAGCAAATGCGTCAGTTTAGGCTAGTATTTTTCACACACGGTATAGACCACGGCCAAAATTCATCTCCTTTCACGTTCTTCCACTTCTCCCGTGCATGGGGATACCAAATATGTGTGCCTTATTCACTGTGCGGGCATGTGCCAGGGCTTGGCATAAAAGGAGGCTTTTTGGCCTTTTCGGTCCAGGAATTTTGCATTTGATTTTATAGCCGCATACTGTTTTCTGGGGGGCCTAATGCTGCTGAAACATTAGAAACACCCCATAAATGACTTCATTCACACAAGTAGACCCCACAAGGTTTCCTTCAAGGGGTTTATCATATTTTTAGACAGTCCAGTTTTCTTCTGAAAGTTTCTTGAATAAGATGGATCAAAATAAAATTAGCAATTTTTTAGCAAATGCGTCAGTTTATACCAGCATTTTTCACACACGGTATAGACCACGGTCAAAATTAATCTCCGTTCACATTCTGCCACTTCTCCCGTGCACGGGGATACCAAATATGTGGCCTTATTTATCACATAGAGATGTAGGAGGGCGGAGGATAGAAGAAGATTATTTCACATATCGCTTTTTTTCAAAGCTGGTTTTACAAAACTCAACAGAGTTTCTATAACACTTCCAAAATATCTGCTCTTGAAGCAGAAATCCCAAAATATTCATCTAGGGGTATAATGGGAATTTATTTTTGTGGGTTTTCTAAAATAAGAAATTGCAGGTTAATGCAAATGGACTCTCCAGCAGATGAACTTTAGAGAATATGCAAACATGACATCCACCCCCCACCCACCCATTCCCTCCCTCACCCTTGGAGTAAAATCATGGGAAAAATAAAAACGTTATGTAGGGCAAATTTATTTTCAACGAATTAACTAAAATCTAATAATTCAGAACAGTGTGGTATTTTTTAAAACATGGCTCAATGCACAGGCCTGGTTGCGAGGGACATGAGGGACAGAAATATCGGGAATCTTTGCGGTGCCCGTCTTTTCTGCAGACGCAGCACTTTTTCTGAGGGTTGCTTCTGGTTGCTGTTGGGGGAATCCGACTGATGAAGTGTCTTTCAGTCAGTCGCGTGACATCCTCAGACTGGGGGCATTCTCGGGTGTCCTGAACATCAAAAATGAGGCCTTCAATAATTTTTTCCTGGAAATCCAGGTATGTATCTCTGCCTCTGTTTTTTTTGTAGAGCACAAATGAATTGTGGATTGCCACCTGTAACAAATAAATGGCCACCTTTTTGTACCAGGTTTTAGTTTTGCGTTTTACTAAATAGGGCTGTAAAACCTGGTCGCTTAAATCCACCCCCCCCCCCATGTACTTGTTATATTCGGACACGCTCACTGGTTTGTGCTTGTCCGATGTTGCCCCTCTTTCCCTCACTGCCACTGTTCCTGCGGTATGAATCGTGCTTAGCACATACACGTCTTTGCGATCCCTGAACTTGACCGCCAGCAATTCTTCAGATGCATAAGCACAGGAGTCCCCCTTTACCATGCGCTTCCCCACTAATTGCTGTGGAAAACCAATTCTGTTTTTGCGCATGGTACCACATGCCCCAGTCCTTGCAGCATGCAAATGCCTAAACAGGGGCACACTCGAATAAAAATTATCACAGTACAGGTGGTACCCCTTGTGAAGTAGAGGCTGCATTATCTCCCACACGATCTTACTGCTGGTGGAAAGATCAGGGGGGCATCCAGGAACATTTATTGTGCGGTCCCGCCCTTCATAAATCCTGAAGGCGGTGGTATATCCTGACCCGCTTTCACACAATTTGTAGAGCTTAACGCCATATCTTGCCCTTTTGGAAGGTAGATATTGGCGAAAGCTAAGTCTGCCATGAAAGTTGAGGAGGGATTCGTCCACACTTACATTCTGCTCAGGGGTGTAGAGTTGCAGAAATAAATTATTCAGGGAATTTATTAGCGGTCTTATTTTGAACAACCGATCCCGGTTTGCATCGGTACTTGGGGGGGCCTGTGCGTTGTCATTGAAGTGGAGGAACCTCATTATTGTCTCATAACGAGACCTGGGCATTACTGCAGAATATACTGGGGTGGCTTGGGCGGGTCTTGTTGACCAGTAAGACCTAATGGAGGGCTTTTTGACAATACCCATATTTAGGGTGAGCCCCAAAAATTTTTTTAATTCCTGCAAATTGGTGGGCGTCCAATCTCTGGCATGGGTGGATGAAGGTTTCTGCCTTATATATTGCGTGGCATATAAATTTGTTTCGTGGACAATCTGATTTAGGATGTCGTCCGTTATAAATAAATGGAAGTAATCCATTTGGACAAAATTTGTATTGTCCACGGTTATGCCAGGAGTGGCCGTAAATCCGTGGATTCTAGGCCCAAAAGATGGGGCAGGTGCCCATACAAGAACCTGGACTGGAGGGACCAGGCTGTCCCGTGCTACAGCGCTACTTGGCCCTGCGCTTTCATGTTCTGCAGTTTCGACTGCATCAGGGACAACGTCCCCTGAAGATGAACCTGAAGTGACGCTGTCATCGTCACTACCTAAAACAGGTTCCATCTCGGACGCCATCTCTGATGCGGTCTCCGACTCAGACCACAGCATGGCGTATGCCTCCTCGGCGCTAAACAACTTCCTCGCCATAACGTAACTAACACTAACACTAACTAAACAAATTTTTTTTTTTTTTTTTTTTTATAAAACACACAAACTAACTGCTATATATATCTACACTACCGCTAACAAAAAAATAAACCGCTATTGCTATATATATTATATATATGTGGATATATATATAATTATATACTCCCTACCTGCCTATTCTAATAGAATAAAAGAAAGAAAGGTAGATAGATAGAAAAAAAGATAGATGGATAGATAGATTGTATAGATAGATAGAAATCTATCTATACAGAGAATGTTTTAGAGTATAACTGTATTTTTTTGTAACTGTAACTGTATTCTTCTGGCAGCAATTCTCCCGAGTCTCTTCTTCTCCTCAAACTGAAACAATGTTTGAGGAGAAGAAAAGAGGCAGGAGATTTACTGCCAGAAAAGTCAAAATAAAACAAATGTGGTCGCTGTGATAGGTTTTCACAGCGATCACATGTTCAGGGACCATCAGATTGGTCCCTGATACTCTGCCCAGTGCCCAGAGCTGTTGGTAACAGCGTGGGCACAGGGCTGTGTGCACGCGATCGCGTGCACACTGTTTTATAAGCAGGAATGCATGTGATCGCTGTGATTGGTTGTCACAGCGACCACATGTTCAGGGACCATCAGATTGGTCCCTGATACTCTGCCCAGTGCCCAGAGCTGTTGGTAACAGCGAGGGCACAGGGCTGTGTGCACGCGATCGCGTGCACACTGTTTTCTATGCAGAAATGCATGTGATCGCGGTGATTGGTTGTCACAGCAATCACATGTTCAGGGGCCAAAAGATTGACCCCTGACATTCTGCCCAGTGCCCATGGCTGTTAGCAACAGCCAGGGCATAGAGCTGTGTGCACGCGATCCCGCGTGCACAGTCTCTGAAGTGCGGCCGTATATATACTATACGCCGGACTTTAGAGACCCTGACCGCTGGCCGTATATTTACGGCCAGCGGTCGGGAACCTGTTAAAGTCCTGTTCCGTTCTTATGGCTGGGGACTGGGAAGCCTCACTTGTTTCTTTTATATTATTTTAGGCAATCAATCATTGCTTTCTCCCGACGCGTTTCCTTATGGCCAGAATTCCTCAGGGGAGATAAGGCCAGATAACCTCCTTGACAGGGGGCACAAATGAAGTTGGAGCTGTATTGAAGTTTAAATCTTCTGCAGTGGCAGAGATTCCTCATAGCACTTGTTTCCTCGTGCTGGAGTAAACGCTGGTTCCGGCGTGTGACGTCACACGCCGGAACCAGCGTTTACTCCAGCGCGAGGAAACAAGTGCTATGCGTTATAACCTAATCTGATGAGTCAGGGGCGATATCCTGGATAATTTCTCCTAGTCTTTGTATTTATGTTTTTTGTTTCCAAAAGGCGGAGAGTTTATCTTTTATTGATTTTCTGGATCTGCTTCTAATGAGATCTAATTCAGTCCACAGTATTTTCTCCCAATTAGGTTAAAGCAAGTTTTTATGCTGTTGGTAATAGACCGTTCCTATTTTGTCTGTTAAAACACTCCTCATGTTCCCAGTTGTCTGTGAGTCTTCTCAGAGTGTGCTGCCTGTCTGTCTTCAAATCACAGATAGTCATGAACTCGGAGGATGAGTGACAGTACAGACTTTAATAACGGGAATAGTATAGAAGGGAAGTTTGTTTTCCTGAAGGTAGTGAGTTTGTCCGCCCCTTGTAAGTAGTGGTTGTTTCCACGTATAAGTTTTTCTAGGCGTAGGTTATGCTGGTTGGGACTATTCCCTGCTGAGTCTGACCCTGCTGTCCTTGTTGCAAGTGTACTGAATGGGGAGGCAGCTCAAAAGATTGAGGCTGTGTCTTTGCTGGAGTCGCTAGGCCTCAGCTTTAAGTTTAGAGTTTATAATAATTTTTGGACAGACCGGGCCACCCACCTCCACTTCCAGTTTCTGTATAGGATAGTCCTGGTTTAATGTGGCTGATGGGGCAAGATGTATGAAGCCTATGCTGGTGTATGCAGGCTTCTATGCACATCTACAGTGAGAGGGCTAAAATGGCGGCCGTGTCTCCAAGTCTCCTTGTTGTGAAGCATGCACCCAGGTAGTTGGTGGAGGTAGCAGAAAGGCCCTGGACCTTGTCCCTTCAGTCCTTAGCACCAGAGGTTCCGGAGGAAGCAGGCTGCTGGACTCGCGTATGGAGGAAGCCACTAATTTATGCCGCGGCTTCAGTGTGGTGAGTAGGCCGCAAAATATATATTTTTTCAATTTTGGGCTTAAATTGTGTGGCAGGTGATGCTCTTGCTGACTGTTGCCTCAAAACCCTCAATAGAGAATTGTAGAGGGGAGGATTGCTCTGGATACAATCTGCTTCCTGGGAGCTCACTAGGAATGTGTCCTTCTCAGTCTGCTGTTAGCCACGCCCCCCGTACATATCATTTTTTAATTATGAACTAACGAAATATATAATTTTTATAGTATTATTATACATGCACCAATACTTCTATCTCTTGAAAAAGAGACTATATATATATATATATATATATATATATATATATATTTATTTATTTTTAGAATAAATGGCAAACCCGACTTTATTTTAAACTATATCAATGGAGTGTGAATAGTTTATTTTTTTAAAAAACATTAGATTTTGTTTACATATGGATAAATTTATCAAAATATGCTAATTTATGTTTCTATTTATTGATTTTTAAACTAAGCTAAATTGCTTCCATATATCTTCGGTCATTTGCGATATTTTACATAAAAGAAGAGGAGTAATAACTTGATGCCCTTTATTTGATTTTTTTCTACCATTATACATATAGAAATAAAACATACTGACAGTATAATAATAAGATGAACACGGATTAAAGTGAAAATGACTGTTTTGCAATAATACATGCAGCCAGCTTCTACTATCATGAAGAGGGCTATCACTACACATTGCTGTTGTTTCTACACTGACAATTGACGTCAGCTAATTGGGAAATCCTCACTCCTCCCCTTTTTTGCAAAATGAAGTGTAACTGTTAAAAAAAAACGTATCCTTTGTTTCCTGGTCTTTTGTTTGTATAAAAGGATGTCTGATTTTGTGTATTATTGTATAAGCCTGAGGAAGGGACCTGTCCGGTACTGAAACGCGTAGTGTGTGACAATAAAATACGTATACCTGAGTAATATACCTCCATTGAATAATTACCTGCCAGGCGCCGTGTCCCGAATGCTGCATTTTTTTCTCCCTTCTACTCGAAACCCTTTTCTAGACACTTTTGAAAAGTGTCTAGTGAGGTGCAAACATCGATCCTTATGGTGCTTTCTTGTAATAAATATGTGTAAAACAAAATACAACATGGTGCACCAAAGATGCAACACATTTGGACGCAAAATACGACACAAACAGCCACAGTCCTAATAGTAAATCTGCCTCCCTGTGTCAAAAGATATCTCTTTCACACTTTAAATTTAGCCGGATGCCTTGAGAATTGTATTACTTATAAAGGTTGTACAATGTACAGCACCATGAAAATAATAGTGCCATATCATAACAATGATAGCAGCAACAATAATGCTAAAATATTAATCTTTATATTAATTCTGCACAGTTCTTGTTTTGATATTTGAATAAAGCAGAATCAGTTCCCTAATTTGTGCTTCAAATTAACTTTATCGAATATGTAGAATAGTCGAGAAAATAAATTTTTCTAGCATAGCTTGTTTTTTAGTTATACTGCTGTAAACAAGTCAAGCTTATACTTATATTTTAACACACTTATAATCATATAAGTCAGCGAGAGACCGATGCTTCCAAGAACTTGTGTACAGCAAAGTAGGTACCATAAAACAATTTATTTTAACCAATCTGTATTATTATTAATGATAATATTAATGCATATTTTTCCTCTAACATTTCATGTAGCACTGCGTAGAATAAGGCTATATGTTCACAGCCTCGATCGGCAGTTCTGTCAAGAATGCAACACAATTCTTTCCATCAAAATGGCAGAAACCATGATGGAATTCTAACAGACCCCATTAATAGTCAATGGGTTTGATCGTGTGCCATTGGGATACTTCATCCATAAAAAAGAAAGACACAATGGAGATGTGAACAGAGCCTAAGTTGCGCCAATTTCAAATAGTATATTGCTTACCTAACTATTTAAACATTAATGGAGATGCTGTATCTTCAAATATGACAACCAATGATGGCAGTTCTAATAGGATATTCCCATCTTAGACCTTTATGGTATATCCAAATGATATGCCAAAAAAAACTGATGTTGTATTATATTGTTTTTTGCTTCCTCTGACAGGGCTTAAGAGAAGCACAAAGATGGCAGACCTGGGGGCCTTCAATAGTTGTCAGAGGGGGCGCCCCCTTTTTCTAACAGTTTAGATGCCGTGGCCACTATTGACAGCCAACACCCGCTAAGTATGGACTGAGCTTTAGCCTGTGAGCCCCCTCCATACTTCCCCTTCCCGGCTATGACGTAACTATACAATAAATGCCAGGAAGATGTTAAGACTAGCATATGAAACGCTAGTCTTAAGAAGTTCCTCCAAAAGAGTGGAATTCATTATTGCTCTTGAATTTTCCCAGCCTACTTAAAATCCCAAATAAAACGCAGATCGCAATTTTGCTTTCTAGATTATGAAAATAGAGTATGCAGATTCATTTGAAGGTGATGGGTGTCTGGAAGGTAAATATAAATTATAAATTGATAACGCGGTACAGCCTACATGATTACCTACAAAAAGAGTGTCTGTAGCTTTAAAGGGGTTTTCCAGATAGTTCCTAAGGATAGGCCATCAATATCTGATCAGTGGGTGTCCGACTCTAGCCACCCTGTCGATCAGCTGTTTTGCAGGAAGCTATTTCAGCTGCAAAGGGGGGACCAACTCGATATTAATGCCTATGGATTTAGAAAGGGACGTCATAAAAGCTTCTGTAGGTGTAATGTGTAGATATCCCAATACATTTGTCCATATAGTGCACCTGTCTATACAAATGTAGTCAAGTTTATCTTGACTCTGATAAAGTTTTGCAGCGTGATATCACACAACAAAAGCCATTGATAAACCATTCAAAAAAAGTAAAGTTAAAGTTTCTTGACACTGTGTATTTAATGCGTTAAAAGTCAAGATAAAGATGACTACATCTGTACTAGTTCACAGAAACAAACCCACAAAAGGCCTAGATATTGGTCCAACACAGAGGATCAAGAGTAGGTGCACAAGGACTCTCTTACCTACTGCTGGTTACCTGCTAAAGCCACAGCTTGTGGGAAATATAAGAGCTAATCTGAACATGAATTGAGATATACAAGCTTTCTATTAAAATAAATCTGCCAAAAATCTGCCTAATCTCCAGAGACACGACAATGTATGGATTCAGCCAATAGGCAAATATGGAAAACACTGGCAAAGGTTTAGGCTCAAAGCAATGAGACAGCAAGTACAAGCAACGAAGTAACAGGGACACTTCCAGCCGAAGATCAGGATGGAGATATGGCCAGTGACAGGAAAGCCCAGAAAACATATTGCCAGAATCAGAAGAACGATAAGCTGTTGTGTAGAGATACATCATATGTTACCTGAGCTGGCAAAATTATCAGAAAGCCAGCCCACCTCTGGGATTATATCTAACTTATAAATATCTTCCATTTGTACAGGTTCGCCATTTTGTGTTTTGCTATAGTTAATTTTTCTTTCATTTAATGAACATTGAATCCAACAGGAAATAAATTATGACATGTTCTATCAGCTGTATTGCAGGGATATTATTATCTAGAAGAATACCTCTGCAATATAATGCCATCCGTGGCACCATATAGTGGCACACCCAATGTGCCGCCAAACAGGATCCATGCACATTGCTCTGTTGTACAAGAGTGGGACTGCATATCCTAAACACTTCTGCTTAGCATGACAACTTGCTGTACTGCATATATCACTGTGCGGGGTTGTCACACAGCGTACTTAAACTTTACAGAACTAGCAGAAATCCGTGGTATGGCACAGGGTGTGCATCTCCACAGAAAAGTTTCTGCTTATACTGCCCTTGGTGGTGAAGCTACTGGTGTTTTTGCTGTTATTGTTTTTATCCTCCTAGAGCACATATGTTAAACATAAGGCCGCGGGCCTTTTACACAAACCTGAATCAGTTTTTTACATGCAGCACCACAACAGCAGGAAGTCTGCAAAAACAGGTGTTTTTTTCTGCCGTCCGTAGTGTCCGGCAGAAAAAAGCTCCGTCCGGGAATTAGTTCTCCAGGAACATTGCACTCCAAAAAGGACATAGGCGTAGTGCAAAGGAAAGAGTAGGCGGCCGCGGGTATATTTTCAATCTGTCTGTAAGCTTGACCTGAGTAACCTGACCTCACGTTGTCAGGGATCATTAGCATGTATATTGTTTGCAAAAATATTATCCTTACATAATACATATATATATATATATATATATATATATATATCAATATATTCCACAAAGAACTTGAATGTATGTAACAAGATGGAGTCTGCATAAGGAACACGCCTATGGAAGACACCGCCCCTGGAATGCAAGAGGAATGTACAGATGAACTCACAACTGAATAGAGCCAATGGGGCTTAAGCACGTCCCACCTTCCTACAGAAAGTATTTTTTTGCAATGCTTTGTTCAATAAAAATTTACTTGTACTTCCTACTTCACTGAGGGAGGATCTCTACCAACATTTGTCTGTCTTGTATATTTCTTCCAAGCATGCCCTCAGTTTCCAATTTACAGAGGTGGCTATTCGGTGTGAAATAACATGGAAAGGAACCCTGACAGTTGGCACCCAGCGTGGGGCTACACTCGAGGGGATCTCGGAATACGGACAACCGACGCGTACAGGGTGAAGCAGATGACCCGGGACTGCCCAATGAAGGAGCCTGATCACCTCCACAATAACATGGTAATTCAGTTGATTTTATGAATCTTCGTCTTATCTGTGTTATTGGACGGTCTTGTGGGAATCTGTAGAACTCTAGTTGGTTGGCTGGATTAGCTCAGGCGACAGGAGAGACATCCCCGCTGTGCGGTCACGAACCCGTAAGAAATTAGTCGCGCCCGACTAACCATCCTCTGGGTAATTAGGGACTAGATAGAAAATTTGATCTGTCTTATACAGGGGCACGCGGGCATGATAAGACGTGTGATAAGTCGTGGGTAATATTTTGGCCAGACCAAAGGGTTGCAGACCAAAAGTTGTTATATTTTGGCCAGACCAGAGGGTTGCAGACCAAAAGTTGTTATATTTTGGCTAGACCACGGTGAGCCGTCACTAGAGGGTTGCAGACCAAAGGTTGTAGAATTTTGGCTAGACCACGTTGAGCCGGTCACTAGAGGGTTGCAGACCAAAGGTTGTAGTAGTTTGGCTAGACCACGGTGAACCGGTCACTAGAGGGTTGCAGACCAAAAGGTGTTATATAAATTACATGAAGGACATAGAAGCATAGAATAGATGGTTTACGGTCCATATTCAAATCAACAGGATCACCCGTACCCGGACGATCCTATTCGTATGATTTGGTGAAGCGAAGGGGAGGGAAACAGTATGTGAGTAAAATGAAGAAGTTGATGGAAGTGTGCGGGATGCATAGGGGTGGGCGGCTACAAGCCGGAGACTGGGCAAAAGGTATTCGAGAGAACAAAGGGAAGTTAGGAATAAGAAAGGCATTGTATTATGTTATATGTATTATAAACCACAGGCCCTGCCACCGCCCTATAATGGAGTCGGTCCCTCATGTTGGGTGTGTCCTCATTGTGGGCAGCAAAACCCCCTCACAGCTGAGCAATGTGTTTCCTGTGGGAGAGGCCACCCCCCACCCCCTGATGAGGTCACGCCCGGCCCAACCAGATCAGTAGGAAATGATAGCCTTGTTAATTTTGTCATTTCCCTCAGTAAAGAGTTGACAGTAACACATGCTGCAGTGTTTTCTTCTATTCCAGACTCAGATTCCGTCCCAGGGGTGCACAAGCTACAACTAGGAGACTGTGTACTGGTGAAAAGACACGTCATCATAATATAGAGATAGTGGCCGACGGATTGAACACAGTTACAGATTATGTGTTTGATGTTTTGAACGCAGATAATTCCTATACAATAGTGTGATGAATGATTTCAGATACGTATGTTATCTTGAGTTGTTGTACAGATGTGTGAATCTATGGGAGAATTTTTGCCGGCAGTGAACATTGAAATTGTTACGATTGTGAGAACAGAAGCTGTAAGGAGTGAGTGCGTGACCCCCTCCTGCAGAGTGTGATAACTACTATAGATTGTGACAGGGCGGGGCTGTGTGGTGTAACATGTGTGTGACATAACGGGTGCAGTGTGAAGTCTGAAAAGCAGACTGGTATAAGCTTATATATAGAGCATGGACTGATGAGACAAGTGATTACAATATTGCACTGATTTTAGATCTATGTTGTATGCTCTTATTTTTAAAAGCAGTAATGTCTAAAAAAAAATCTTTGTGTTTTGTGTATGGGGTTAAAATCAGTTTCTTTTTTCTGTGTAAAGGAATGTTTCTTATCTTTTCGCATGCGCTGTTGTCCGTAACTACACCAAGCGAGAAAAATATTACAGCCGGTTGGATATGTCTGAAAAAAAGATAAAAGTTACGCTGCATATTTATGTGTTATGATGTAATAAGATTTATTGTTGGAATGTTTTGATGTTAATTAAACTGAATTAAAATACAGATATTGTGAGACACGGGGTCTTGAAAATGTATGTACCCCCACTGTTCCCTATTTTTATATAGAGTTTATTGGTTTGCAGTAATTAATATTACCAGATATATTATTTTCTGTTTTATTGAATAACTAATTACAATTGTTTTGTTTTGTTTTTGTTTTCACACATGAGGCACGTGCTATAGTGCTGCCTAAATGTTATTTTTGAAAATGTATGATGTTTTACAGGTAAATGATTGCAAGTTATTTTACAGATAAAATGTATTTTTGTCAAGAGAAAGTCATTTTTTGTTCCAGGCTGTTGTGTCTTACAGGGGGCTAAACGAGTGCCCCCCAGACAGAGTGCCCGACTTTATTATGTTGAGATATGTAGTTTTGAACTCTGCTACATTACTTTCGCAGAGTTCAAATAGGAGGGAGTAGTGAGGGGACTGATCAGGTAGTTTTGTTTTGTTCAGAAAAACAAGGGGGAGAATTTCCTCCAGCTCACCTAGTCACAGGTAGGGTGGTCAGCACACGGATCCTCGTGTCGGCACACGCGGGGGATATGGCAGAAAAAAGAAGGTTGGAACCAGCGCTGAGAATAATGAATCTGTTTAAAACAGGAAACTATTTCCAAGGTTTATTATTAATTTGAATAAAAACAATGAACAGAAAAATGGTGGTGACGGGCAGGTAATGTCCAAAAGTTCAGGGGGTGATGAGAAATAGGCGTTAGCCTACGCGTTTCAGACCCTATCTGGGTCCTTAGTCATGGCTTGTAATTTGTCTGACTGTGCAGTCTACGGCTTTTGTAGCCAGTCAGTCTCATGATTAATTAGTTAATTGCGTTTCAAACTGAAAAAGAAACAGGAGGAGTCCTGTGGAACGCAGTTTTGTATGTCATTTCCTGGGCACAAAAAAATTTTTTAGAGGTATGTTGGATTTTTTTAAAATACATATAAATTGTGTGCAAAGAAAATCTTTTGTATGTATAAACAATTAATTAGAGAATTGAAACGAGTGTACTTCTGTGTTAATATACACTGGGTTTAATTATTGTTTAGAACATAACATATCCCGGAAGCGGCAAGCAGCTCCGTGTTTATAATTTGATTTAAACAGGATAAATTGTTGCGTTACTATTTTCTTTTAACAAAAGAAAACGAGAAAAGTGACAATCATGGACTTTTTTGTTTCAGTGTGGCTCCTATAGGAAAAAACCTATAATGCTTTGTCATTGTATAGGTGGTTTAGTGGAATAAATTTATTTATTATTCTATAGTGAACTGAGAAACCACAACGAAAACGGGTGAAAAACAGACTGGCAAAGCGAGATGACACCTATTATGTAAAATTGTTGGAGAAACAATGGATAATTAATTTATTATTTAAAAAACTGAAATGAATCAGAAAGACGTACATTTAAAATGACAAAATACTGGTTTTTTCATTTTATTAATTTCTGTTTGTTCTTATCTATATTTTCAGATATTTTAAGTTATGTTTTTTAATTATTATTTGTTAAATATATTGGGAGAAAAATCTGGCTTATTTTATGCGTGTATGGCTTTGTAAATATTTCCAAATGGATGGATGAATTGTGTTATTCATCTTATGAGCTCTTTTATATTTTTATTTAATAGAGTTATTTTCATAGTTGAAAAAATTCTGTCTATGCATTTTTGACCTAATGTATAGAAAAACGGACTGTTGTGAATTTTATTGAGTCCAGATATTGTGGCCTTTTGTATGATTCCAGATTGATATTGTTTTCATGACATCTTATTATAGATTTATCCCTTTATGTATTTTTTGAGAAATGCCGTATAGATCTGATGAAAGGTACTTTCATCCTGATTGATGATAAATTTAGATGATTAAATAAACATAAAGGAATCTTATAATTCTCGCATCAGGTACCGTTAATCTATGTATTTGTATTTGTTTTGTTTTTTGTTTTTTAATATTTTAATTTTTTATATTTATTTATTTATAAAAAACAGTATTAATTTTTTTATATATATTAAATTATTTTATTAAATTTTTGTGCTTATTATGCATTGTTATTGCTTGTTGGTCATACTAACTCAGGTGTTTCTTTGGGATTAGTGATGTCCCGCCTGGAATATATGATTTTGGGAATAATACTAACTTTATAGAACTGGAGAATACTAGGTTAGAACGAAGACCACTATAACTCAAAACAATGGGCCACTGAGCATTGTGTATGGCACCAGAAGATAGGTAGAAACTGTATTATTGAAATTAATAGTGAAACATGAGGTCTTTTCTAAAATTTAACCCTTTGGGGACCCTTGTCTGAAGTCTGAAGATCCAGAAGGCTTCTCTTGTATGTGTTAGATGTTTAATATCACCACCTCTTTTGGGGTTATGTATTTTTTCAATAGCGTAACAGGAAAAACTGTTTATTGTTCTGTTATGTTGAGATATAAAATGTTTGGCTACATTAGAGATGTTGACAATGTTTGGGTTACGGATGTAACCAAGGTGTTCTAAAATTCTTATTTTAAACTTTCTGTTGGTACATCCGATGTATTTCAAATCACATGCGGTGCATTCGATTATATATATAACTGAGTCAGAATTACAGTTAATGTAATTATTAATGGTATATGTGTCGGTGTTAGTTGAATTTGAGAATACCTTTTTGGGTGTTGCATATAAGCACACTTTGCAGGGATTATTACCACACTTGAAAAAACCTTTTTGTTCTAACCAAGAACCTTTTGTTTTAATGGGGCTGAAAAAAGATGGAGAGAGTGTCGTTGCCAAGGATGGAGCTCGTCGTGCAACTATTCTACACCCATTTTTAAGGATATCTTCCAAAATCGGATCTTCACCAAGCATGGGTAAGTGTTTGTTCACGATTCTTTTTATTTTGTTGAATTGACTGCTCTGTTGTAACACTAAGGTGGGTGTGTTAGAGGTTGATTTCGGACTTTTGTTTTGGGACAAAAGAGTGTCCCTGTTTTTTTTGGCAATTGCCTTGTCTGCTCTGTCTAGGGACCAACGTGGATATCCCCTATTAGATAGTCTATTTTGTATATGTTGTTTCTCTATGTTAAATTGTATATCTGAACTGCAGTTGCGTTTGGCTCTGCATAGTTCACCCACTGGGATTGAAGCTATGGTCTTTTTGGAGTGATTACTGCCCGCATGTAAGATGGTATTGCCGGCAGTTGGTTTTCTATAAGTTTTTGTATGTATTTGGGTGCCATCTTCTCCCGTCAACTCCAGATCTAGAAAAATGGTGTTGGTTTTGTCGAATGCATGTGTAAATCTAAGATTATAATCGTTGGAGTTTAGGAAATCCACAAACTTTTGGATGGCAGATACATCTCGCTCCCAGATGAACAGGAGGTCATCGATGTATCTGCCATACCAATTGATATTGTCTCCGAATGGATTGCTTGTGGAAAAAATACTTTGTTCTTCCCACCACGCCATAACCAAATTTGCCAAAGATGGGGAAAATTTTGCCCCCATTGAGACTCCCTTCAGTTGGAGATAATATTTGGTATTGAATTGGAAGTAGTTGTGTGTCATTAGGAAAGTGAGAATTTCCAAGATATATGTCTGTAATGATTCACTGTAGTTGCTATGTTTATTCAGATGATGTTTCATGGCACTGTGGGCTACGTTATTGGGTATGCTCGTATATAAGGATGTGACATCACAAGTTAGCCATGTGTATTCCTTTGACCATATTTTATTTCTGAAAGCACATAGGACATCTTTGGTGTCTTTCAAAAAACCCTGTGTATTTTGTGCAATTGTTTGTAAGAGGGAATCTAACCATTCGGAGGTTTTTTCTGAAAAAGACCCTATTCCCGACACTATCGGTCGCATGGGGGGAGGCGTAATGTTTTTATGGGTTTTAGGTAGGGCGTGCAGTATTGGTGTGATAGGGTATTCAACTGACATATATTCTGCCTGCTTTGATGTAAGGCAACCGCTATCTACTCCTACCTGTATCAGGTTTTTTAATTCTTTTTGAAAGCTGTTTATTGGGTTTTGTTTTAATGATTTATATGTACATTGATCTGATAGTAATTTATCAATCTGTGTTTTGTAATCTTCCCTATTCATAATTGTAATACTGCCTCCTTTGTCCGATTTTTTTATAATTAAATCTTTGTTGTCTTCAAGTGCTTTTGTTGCTTTTTTCAATTTGCTTGGGAAGTTGGACCTTCTTCTCTCTTTATTTATGGACTCAGATAATTGTTGTAAGTCCTTTTCTATGGATATTTGGAAGCGGTCCATTGTCTCAGTCCTTGATAAAATCGGGTAGAATTTAGGGTTAATGGTCTTAAAGTTGGTTGAGGTATGCACTTCCTTGTTTGGGGTTTCAGTGTCTAAACTTTCCAGACATAATATAGTCCTTTATTCTTGGAAAGATAATAGAGGTTCAGGAGAGTCTTCTATTCCCGTAAATTTTGTGTGTAAATAAGGTTCTGTGTTCGTATGAGCAATTGTTATTTCTGAAGGCTCATTTGTTTCTATTATGGTTGGCTCGTTGCTATGGAAATGTATTTTTACAGTTAGATTTCTAACGAATTTATTAACATCCAACAGTGTGTTGAACAAGTTGAAATTTTGGGTTGGTGCAAAGTTCAGACCTAAAGATAAAACTTCAGATTGTTCTTTTGTAAGTTTGGTTGTGGAGAGATTGGTGATGTTCAGTTTGGATTGTAGTTCCTGCGGGTACGGGGGCGAACGCTCTGTTCTGGATGTACAGGATTTATGTTTGCGGCCGCCCCTCCTTCCCCGTTTTTTGACATATATTTTTTGTCATATCTGGAGTTATTTTTTGATCTATCTCTGGAACTATCACAGTCTATGTCTTCATGTTCACCATCTCCCAATTCAGGCTCAGTGGAGCTAAAGCTTACTCTGTGTTGATATTGGCCATTTCTTCCTTGGTTTTTACGTTGTTTTAAAATCGGTCTGAATTTGTTATAGTTCCTCCCCCTATTATTCCAATCGTAAACCTCTTTGTTGGCATAGTCCCGTA
This sequence comes from Rhinoderma darwinii, assembly GCF_050947455.1. Lineage (NCBI taxonomy): Eukaryota > Metazoa > Chordata > Amphibia > Anura > Rhinodermatidae > Rhinoderma > Rhinoderma darwinii. The sequence goes on from NC_134687.1 coordinate 398,177,216, forward strand.
GATCTCTTTGGAACTTGGTTCTTTTTATTTCTGCCATTGACTTGTCCACTTTGTCAATGCTGTTAGAGGTCCGTGTCTCTAGTGTGACATAATTTGGTGAGCTGGTAAAGGGTTCCAACTTTCTTTTGGTTATTGAAATTTCATCTTTAAGTTCTAGTAATTTTTGTTCTTCTTGTGAGATGATCAATTTCATCAGTTTCAGAGAGCAGTCAGAAAGGGTCTGATTCCATTCGGTACTAAAAGCTTCAGAATATTTGAAAGTGGGGGTTTTCTTCAAACGTAATCCCCTTGGAATCATGTCTTTTGTGCAGTAGTTTTTTAATGTTGTAAGGTCCCACCAGACCTTTGTTTCATGGATCATTACTTTTTCTAGTGTATGAAAAAGATCTTGCATTTCGTAGCAATTTTCTTTCATATTGTCCATGGTGCCGAAAACTCTTGCTGCCATATCAGCACGAGTGTGTTGTATTTCATTTGTCATATTTGTTCAAAAAAGATTTTTTAGAAGTCCAGATTTTCTTAGAAAAAACCAGTGTGGGATATTTAAAAATAGAAATAAGCCTTCAATGAGTATGTTGAATAATAACCTTGTTCCGATAATATCATGTGTTATTATTCTCAAAACACAAATTCTGAACTCAAATATATGATTTCTTATGTCAACATATGTGTAACATTTAAGCAGGACATCCACCAATATTCAATAGAAAATAGAGCACGTGAGGAAAAATTACGACCGATAGTAATGTACAGAAAAACAAGGGGGAGAATTTCCTCAAGCTCACCTAGTCACAGGTAGGGTGGTCAGCACACGGATCCTCGTGTCGGCACACGCGGGGGATATGGCAGAAAAAAGAAGGTTGGAACCAGCGCTGAGAATAATGAATCTGTTTAAAACAGGAAACTATTTCCAAGTTTTAATATTAATTTGAATAAAAACAATGAACAGAAAAATGGTGGTGACGGGCAGGTAATGTCCAAAAGTTCAGGGGGTGATGAGAAATAGGCGGTAGCCTACGCGTTTCAGACCCTATCTGGGTCCTTAGTCATGGCTTGTAATTTGTCTGACTGTGCAGTCTACGGCTTTTGTAGCCAGTCAGTCTCATGATTAATTAGTTAATTGCGTTTCAAACTGAAAAAGAAACAGGAGGAGTCCTGTGGAACGCAGTTTTGTATGTCATTTCCTGGGCACAAAAAAATTTTTTAGAGGTATGTTGGATTTTTTTAAAATACATATAAATTGTGTGCAAAGAAAATCTTTTGTATGTATAAACAATTAATTAGAGAATTGAAACGAGTGTACTTCTGTGTTAATATACACTGGGTTTAATTATTGTTTAGAACATAACATATCCCGGAAGCGGCAAGCAGCTCCGTGTTTATAATTTGATTTAAACAGGATAAATTGTTGCGTTACTATTTTCTTTTAACAAAAGAAAACGAGAAAAGTGACAATCATGGACTTTTTTGTTTCAGTGTGGCTCCTATAGGAAAAAACCTATAATGCTTTGTCATTGTATAGGTTGTTTAGCGGAATAAATTTATTTATTATTCTATAGTGAACTGAGAAACCACAACGAAAACAGGTGAAAAACTGACTGGCAAAGCGAGATGACACCTATTATGTAAAATTGTTGGAGAAACAATGGATAATTAATTTATTATTTAAAAAACTGAAATGAATCAGAAAGACGTACATTTAAAATGACAAAATACTGTTTTTTTCATTTTATTAATTTCTGTTTGTTCTTATCTATATTTTCAGATATTTTAAGTTATGTTTTTTAATTATTATTTGTTAAATATATTGGGAGAAAAATCTGGCTTATTTTATGCGTGTATGGCTTTGTAAATATTTCCAAATGGATGGATGAATTGTGTTATTCATCTTATGAGCTCTTTTATATTTTTATTTAATAGAGTTATTTTCATAGTTGAAAAAATTCTGTCTATGCATTTTTGACCTAATGTATAGAAAAACGGACTGTTGTGAATTTTATTGAGTCCAGATATTGTGGCCTTTTGTATGATTCCAGATTGAGATTGTTTTCATGACATCTTATTATAGATTTATCCCTTTATGTATTTTTTGAGAAATGCCGTATAGATGTGATGAAAGGTACTTTCATCCTGATTGATGATAAATTTAGATGATTAAATAAACATAAAGGAATCTTATAATTCTCGCATCAGGTACCGTTAATCTATGTATTTGTATTTGTTTTGTTTTTTGTTTTTTAATATTTTAATTTTTTATATTTATTTATTTATAAAAAACAGTATTAATTTTTTTATATATATTAAATTATTTTATTAAATTTTTGTGCTTATTATGCATTGTTATTGCTTGTTGGTCATACTAACTCAGGTGTTTTTTTTGGGATTAGTGATGTCCCGCCTGGAATATATGATTTTGGGAATAATACTAACTTTATAGAACTGGAGAATACTAGGTTAGAACGAAGACCACTATAACTCAAAACAATGGGCCACTGAGCATTGTGTATGGCACCAGAAGATAGGTAGAAACTGTATTATTGAAATTAATAGTGAAACATGAGGTCTTTTCTAAAATTTAACCCTTTGGGGACCCTTGTCTGAAGTCTGAAGATCCAGAAGGCTTCTCTTGTATGTGTTAGATGTTTAATATCACCACCTCTTTTGGGGTTATGTATTTTTTCAATAGCGTAACAGGAAAAACTGCTTATTGTTCTGTTATGTTGAGATATAAAATGTTTGGCTACATTAGAGATGTTGACAATGTTTGGGTTACGGATGTAACCAAGGTGTTCTAAAATTCTTATTTTAAACTTTCTGTTGGTACATCCGATGTATTTCAAATCACATGCGGTGCATTCGATTATATATATAACTGAGTCAGAATTACAGTTAATGTAATTATTAATGGTATATGTGTCGGTGTTAGTTGAATTTGAGAATACCTTTTTGGGTGTTGCATGTAAGCAGACTTTGCAGGGATTATTACCACACTTGAAAAAACCTTTTTGTTCTAACCAAGAACCTTTTGTTTTAATGGGGCTGAAAAAAGATGGAGAGAGTGTCGTTGCCAAGGATGGAGCTCGTCGTGCAACTATTCTACACCCATTTTTAAGGATATCTTCCAAAATCGGATCTTCACCAAGCATGGGTAAGTGTTTGTTCACGATTCTTTTTATTTTGTTGAATTGACTGCTCTGTTGTAACACTAAGGTGGGTGTATTAGAGGTTGATTTCGGACTTTTGTTTTGGGACAAAAGAGTGTCCCTGTTTTTTTTGGCAATTGCCTTGTCTGCTCTGTCTAGGGACCAACGTGGATATCCCCTATTAGATAGTCTATTTTGTATATGTTGTTTCTCTATGTTAAATTGTATATCTGAACTGCAGTTGCGTTTGGCTCTGCATAGTTCACCCACTGGGATTGAAGCTATGGTCTTTTTGGAGTGATTACTGCCCGCATGTAAGATGGTATTGCATAATAAGCACAAAAATTTAATAAAATAATTTAATATATATAAAAAAATTAATACTGTTTTTTATAAATAAATAAATATAAAAAATTAAAATATTAAAAAACAAAAAACAAAACAAATACAAATACATAGATTAACGGTACCTGATGCGAGAATTATAAGATTCCTTTATGTTTATTTAATCATCTAAATTTATCATCAATCAGGATGAAAGTACCTTTCATCACATCTATACGGCATTTCTCAAAAAATACATAAAGGGATAAATCTATAATAAGATGTCATGAAAACAATCTCAATCTGGAATCATACAAAAGGCCACAATATCTGGACTCAATAAAATTCACAACAGTCCGTTTTTCTATACATTAGGTCAAAAATGCATAGACAGAATTTTTTCAACTATGAAAATAACTCTATTAAATAAAAATATAAAAGAGCTCATAAGATGAATAACACAATTCATCCATCCATTTGGAAATATTTACAAAGCCATACACGCATAAAATAAGCCAGATTTTTCTCCCAATATATTTAACAAATAATAATTAAAAAACATAACTTAAAATATCTGAAAATATAGATAAGAACAAACAGAAATTAATAAAATGAAAAAAACAGTATTTTGTCATTTTAAATGTACGTCTTTCTGATTCATTTCAGTTTTTTAAATAATAAATTAATTATCCATTGTTTCTCCAACAATTTTACATAATAGGTGTCATCTCGCTTTGCCAGTCAGTTTTTCACCCGTTTTCGTTGTGGTTTCTCAGTTCACTATAGAATAATAAATAAATTTATTCCGCTAAACCACCTATACAATGACAAAGCATTATAGGTTTTTTCCTATAGGAGCCACACTGAAACAAAAAAGTCCATGATTGTCACTTTTCTCGTTTTCTTTTGTTAAAAGAAAATAGTAACGCAACAATTTATCCTGTTTAAATCAAATTATAAACACGGAGCTGCTTGCCGCTTCCGGGATATGTTATGTTCTAAACAATAATTAAACTCAGTGTATATTAACACAGAAGTACACTCGTTTCAATTCTCTAATTAATTGTTTATACATACAAAAGATTTTCTTTGCACACAATTTATATGTATTTTAAAAAAATCCAACATACCTCTAAAAAAAATTTTTGTGCCCAGGAAATGACATACAAAACTGCGTTCCACAGGACTCCTCCTGTTTCTTTTTCAGTTTGAAACGCAATTAACTAATTAATCATGAGACTGACTGGCTACAAAAGCCGTAGACTGCACAGTCAGACAAATTACAAGCCATGACTAAGGACCCAGATAGGGTCTGAAACGCGTAGGCTACCGCCTATTTCTCATCACCCCCTGAACTTTTGGACATTACCTGCCCGTCACCACCATTTTTCTGTTCATTGTTTTTATTCAAATTAATATTAAAACTTGGAAATAGTTTCCTGTTTTAAACAGATTCATTATTCTCAGCGCTGGTTCCAACCTTCTTTTTTCTGCCAGTTTTGTTTTGTGTTTTATTTTGTTTTGAATTAATGAATTTGGTTCTAGGAAGTCTACAAAATGTGTATGAGACTCCAAAGAGTAATCCAGATTAATTGTGTATGATAGTAGCCTACATTTTGAGGTTTTTCTGTATAGATGATTCCAGATGCTTTCAGAACGGTAAATATGGCACTGGGTATGCTGTGCTCTAGTCTCCACCCAATATGAGGTATTGTGTAAGAGACCATCCCCCTCCAGCAAATTTGCACAGGAGGCGAGGTGACGTCACTCACAGATGAGTCTTTACAGATTTAGATGGGGGAGAAGACAAAACAAAAAAGTTGTCTGAACATTGTTCATTTTATGTCAGATTTCAGTAACATCATTTGTTTGTTTTTGTATTAATCAGGTATTTACAGGACCTGGTGAGGTGGGATTTACAAGTGTTCTGGATCATCAGATGAATGTGGGAAAATAAAACGCCATCCTTTTGAAATGTTCTATCTATATGTGACATGAGTTTCCAATGTAAATGTGTAATGTAGAGATACTTGATCATATACAGTATGTACAAGACAGGATACGAGGCACAATGTAAATTATCCAGAAACCACTTTCACCTTCTTGTTCATCTCAAGGAGCAGAGCTGGAGGTGTTCGCTGAGGCTTGTAACCTGGCAGAAGGTAAGACGGCCGACATTTACACTGACTCTAGGTACACTTTTGGTATCGCCCACAATTATGGGCCCATTGGTAGTAGGAACTTTATTGGATCATCGGGTAAGCCAAGTGAGAGAGCAAGAGAAGACAGAACTGACAACAAGGGTATGTGCAGCCAGGTATCAGTAAATTGGCTTGTCCCTGGATACAATAATGCCACCACTAGGTTTGTAGCAACCTGCATGATGTACGCACGGCATGACATAGGTAAAACAGCAAAGGTACCTGTGAAAAGTGCAGCCCGGCCAGACTACCCGTCCCAGCGACTGCAGAACATACAACTACCCGAGGTAGAAGTGTATGACAATGTGCTCGTGTGTGTAGACCTGTTCTCAGGGGGGGGCCTGAAGCCCGGCCGGTATCTTCCCCACTGCAGACGTTGTGTGTAGTGACAGGGGAACAGTGCTTATCCCAAGTATTGAACTGGTGTTTGTACAATGACAAGATGTCAATAGTTCTCCAAATGTTATCCCAAAGTTAGTTTGTTTAATAATGATATTCAAATAGTGTTGTGGGAATATTAAATACTGAGGTTAAGTTTTATGTAAAGTTTTAGACCAGCCTTAGCATTGGACTATTGGAGTCATGCGTCAGATAAAAGGTACACCAGCGGAATATTCCCATTTGAAAACATTTTTATTTATTTATTTATTTATTTTTTTGTTGTTGTTGTAAAAGGAAAATTTTAGAGCAGAGAATTCTGTTCAGTATATATATATACATATATATATATATATATATATATATATATATATATATATATATATATATATATAAAGAGAAGAAGAATCAGTTTGTATGTATCAGTTTTACTTACTGCCCAGTGTGAACGATTAACATAAATCTGTCATTGTTAATGTTTTTCTTCAACTCAATTATCTGATTAAGATCAATTAATGATTATGTGATGAAAAGATTGTTCTCCACAGGAAGTGTCCAACTGGGAGCGAAAGGCGTGAAAACCAGACTCTAACAGAATGTGGACAGATAAAGGAAGGTAAACCGGTAGCACACAGGGCACTCCTGATGGCACTTGCATTGATGGTGTATGACCTCACATATGCCCCAAGATTGCAAGAATCGATTTGGTAAGATCTAATTGGTATGTCCCAGGCTTTACAGCTGTTGCTGCTAAATTCTGTTAGAGCTGTTTGATTTGCCTACAGAACAGTCCCGGCAAACCGGTGCCAACCTTATCATACCTGCCTCCCACAAAGAGAACAGACCTTGAGAGGCCTTCCCAGGTAGAACAAACCAGAGTAGGAAAATATTGGTTTGAGACACTTGTCAGATAAAACGTATGGTATCTGTGAATATTTCTGTGAATAGGAGCTGTTCCAGGTAATCAGCTGAGAATAAGGTATAAATCCTGCTGAAAAGTGTAACACCAAGTGCGAATACAATGTACCCAGTAACTACACTTAGTTTTTTCTTATATAAAGGTGTTTGATTTAGTTTAAGGGCCTGCCATTATTATTGTATGTACTTAGAACAACTTTATAGTATATGCGGATGATGTTATCACCAGATTAGCATTTATTTTAACAATTGGCAAGGGTTGGGTCCCCGGCAAGTGCCAGTAAACAAGAACTAGAAGACTTTTAATATGATGAACTCCATCACTGAGATGCGGCAGGCGCAGCCTGAGCCAGTACAACGCGTTTGTCATGAACTGACGGCCGTGTCACAATTCTAAGCAGCCGTGCAGACAAATAACTTGCCAGAGGAAGAGGACAGATGCGGAGGGTTTGTGGTAGTCACAATAAAACTCCACTAATCCGTCTACGTGGGATCTCACCCCAGGATCACAGCATGAGGTGCTATGTACAGCCTGGTGACGTATACTAAAAGAGACGGTGTCTGAAAGATGAGAACGACCAAACCAAGTCCTGATGACATCAGCAAAGATTAAAGTAAAGACCAAAGACCTTAGTGAATCCGTCAGCAGTATCCAAGTGTTTTAATAAGTAAGTGACCAGGAGGAGGATAATAATAAATCCCCCACTGGACACCACCATACAGTCTGACTCCACAATTGTGTGGGTTATCCTGAGGGTGACAGTCAGTGAAGAGCAGAAGACAGAAGAAGAAGATGACGATGATGTACAGGACTTGCAATGAACTGATGGGACCCAAACCCTGAGGGTGATAGCATGAGTTTGGTGATAGCATTATATTATTAATTGGGGCCCTATTGTTTATATTGTCTGAGGTTTGTAATTATAATGTGTGTAAATATGCCACGGTACTGCAAATTGCAATCTGAGGAGTTTTATGTGGAGGTGTGAGGTGAAGGTCACTGGTTGTTGTCACTCATATGTGAGAAGTACATGGCAGCAATGAGAGCCCGTTGGTTATGTTACCTGGGTATCTTTAGGTTTGGGGAAGATGCTGCCCGTGACCTGTTATATCTGCAGGGGTAAAAGTCCCATTAGGGCAGTAAGTGACAGTGCGACAATTATGACCAATACAAGTGCCCTGGAGGAGAAGTTTGCATTATTGCCAATACTAGTAGGTTTAACAGTAAAGAATGCGAGGGGTTTAGAAGCAAGATTCGAGGGTCCATACGAGGTCCTCCTGATCTCGCCCACTGCAGTTAAGCCGGAGGGAAGGCCGACATGGATCCACGCCTCGCACTGCAAGAGGATCTCTTCTGAAGAATGACTATCACCATATACATCCTTATCCTTTTTCGTGTTATTGCACAGAGTGCTGAGGGGGGACATGTAGCAATCACCCAGGCTGATGGGGTGACCACCTTTTGGTATAATTATACTAATACACATGTAGCTACATACCAGTTTGAATTTGAGTCTCTTATCCCAATTATTACCGTTAATAAAAATGTAGACTGGATTAATTATATATATTACAACCAGGAGCGGTTTGTAAATTATACCCGAGATGCTTTACAAGGGTTAGCCGACCAACTAGGGCCCACCTCAACTATGACATTCCAGAATAGAATGGCTCTTGATATGATATTGCCTGAGAAAGGTGGGGTATGCAGAATGATAGGGACAACCTGCTGTACGTATATCCCAGACAACACCGGGCCCAAAGGGAAAGTCACAATGGCCATACATTGGAGAGCTTATCTCAAGAGTTGAAAAGAAACTCAGGTATTACCGACCCATGGGACCAGTATTTTTCATGGATGACTGGATGGCAGAAAATATTAGCACAAATAGGAGTAGTGATAGTGGTCTTTTTAATACTATTCTCTGTCCTTGTGTGCTGTGCTCTCCCTTGTATCAGGAAAATGATGACGAAAGCTGTAGAACAGACTGTGCCCACTATGTTTACACAAATAGACGAGGTGACACGACAGTCCCTTTAAAGACAACCATCCTGTATCCTGAGGAGAATAGGGAAAGTTAGGACCATTCCGAAACCTTGGAAGTCCAGGTACAAAGGGGGGTTACTCATAAGGAGTAGCTCGTCTCAAGCTGGTGAAGAAATCCAAAACCCCTACCCGCCTGGTTCGAGTGGTCAGTAGTAGGTTGCTAGGCAAGACTCAGGGATAGAGTAATAGAGTAAAAATATTTTTAGGGGGGACTGTCAGCGATCATTAGCATGTATATTGTTTGCAAAAATATTATCCTTACATAATATATATATATATATATATATATATATATATATATATATATTTATAAGTATATTCCACAAAGAACTTGATTGTATGTAACAAGATGGAGTCTGCATAAGGAACACGCCTATGGAAGACACCGCCCCTGGAATGCAAGAGGAGTGTACAGATTAATTCACAACTGAATAGGGCTTAAGCACGTCCCACCTTCCTACAGAGAAGATTTTTTTGTTACTCTTTGTTCAATAAAGGTTTAGTTGTACTTCCTACTTCACTGAGGGAGGATCTCTACCAACATTTGCCTGTCTGGTATATTTCTTCCAAGCATGCCCTCAGTTTCCAATTTACAGAGGTGGCTATTCGGTGTGAAATAACAGGGAAAGGAACCCTGACAACGTCAGTGACCTGAGGTCAGGTGACTGACTCAGGCCAGGTGACTGGACTGGTTCAGTCCCAGGCCGGCACCGACCTCAATCAGACCGCCGCCGCGTGACCAGCTAAATGTGAGTCACGTCAGGCAGAGCGGAGAGGTGTAGCAGTAAGCTACCACCCTCCACTCTGGGGCAAATGTGGCCTGGGGCACTCTGGGTCCTATGTGTGGGATCTACAAGGGGCGGACTGTGTTGCACTCTCTACAAGGGTGGCTCTGTGGCACTCTATACAAGGGGGGCTGTTTGGCACGCTGTACAAGTGGGGCTTGTGGGGCACTCTGTACAAGGGGGGCTATGTGGCACTCTCTACAAGGGGAGGCTGTGTTGAACTCTATACAAGGGAGCTATGTAAGGCAGTCTTTACAAGGGGGGCTGTGTGTGCAACTCTGTACAAGGGGGGCTGTGTGACACTCTGTACAAGGGCGGGCTGTGTGTGACACTGTACAGGGGGGTGTTGTGTGTGGCACTCTGTACAAGGGGGGCTGTGTGGCACTATCTACAGGGGGCTGTGTGTTGGGCTATCTACAGGGTGCTGTGTGTGTGGTCCTATCTACAGGGGCTCAACTGGGGCATTATTACTGTGTGGGGGCATGGTTACTGAGGTGGCACTTTTATTGTGTCGAGCAGTGAGGGATCATTTTTACCACCTGAGGCATTGTGGATTAACATAAATGTAACTACTCCTTAACAGTTAAGCGAGCTGTTACATTTATACAGTCTTACAATTTCGATTGGCCCTTTGAAGGCAACCATAAGTGTGATGTGGCCCTCGGTGAAAATGAGTTTGACATCCCTGTCTTAGAGTATGAACTTCTACATTTCTGGAACCGTTTCGTTTCAGTTAGATGGCTGGAAGAAGCTTTTCTATTAAAGCAAAAAAATCACACCCTAGATACAGAATAGCCGAGCTCTTAAAGATTGAGGTCATAGGAGAACAAGATGCAAGAGGGAGAATGTTGGAGACTGTTAAATATAGATTTAATACTATCGTAAATAGTAAGATCAATGTTCTAGTGTATTCCTGTTTTATGTAAACAAGGCTCAATTATTACTTAAAGGGGTTTTCCAGGAGTTGATAAAACCCTACAAATTTGTGAAAAGCAATATACTTGTGAAATAAACATGAATTACTCATATTTGCGTTGTTTTGAACTTTTTTCCCCTTCCTGGCTTCTGTATACTGCAAGGAGCAGGTACAGTGTACTGCATGACATATTGCTGGAATATTTCATTGCCCATAAACAAGCCAGCAATATATGCACATAAATACTGCAAGCACACATATTCAATTTATACATGGCATAAAAGGTATTTTAGGATATGCAGATATTAAATAAGAGTTATGCATGCATATCATATAAGTGACTGCTAGGCACGCTGAGTAATATCGCCTCTCCCAATTATATATTATGGATCCACTGCAGGGCAGTTTATTTGGCTGCTGAGTTTCTCATCCACTGTATTGAAAGGGAAACATTTATGACTAAAATTACAAAGTGCTATTGCAAGCAAATATCTATTATTTATAAAATACTGAAAGTGTCTGTAATCATGGGGTCTGAGCGTGGGGAATAAAGTTTATCATTCCGTTTATTTATTTTGCATTTTTTTTAATTTAGAGATTAAGGCTTTCTGTTAGATTCTGGAACTAATTCGCTTTTTGACCAAAGGAAAAAAATAAATAGATGAAATGTATATTAGATTTTATTTGTTAAAGCTAAAAAAATATTTATGACAATTGAAAAGCAACACTTTTTCGTTCTATGCATTAAAAACAACCCATTGAAGCCTATGGAGAGTGTTAAAAATACGGATGCATCCATATATCATCACCAGTATGTCATTCGTATGTATGTCAGTATGTTATCAGTAATGTATCTGTCTTTGAAATGCAGTTTTCAACCAAGAAGACAGGCCATCAGTATTTTGGATCTGTAATACTGATGCAATATCGGATTTGTTTGAAAACCGCCAAAACAAACATCTGTATGCCTGCGATTTCATACATACAGTAAGGGTCCATAAACTAATCGCAGTTTAACAGCTCTGTACAACTCACAGGTTGCATGCAGTCATAATGTGGCCATGTGCATGTTTTCACACATCCCTTTTTTTTTCATTCCGTAATACGGAGCTAACGTTAATCTATGGGGCTATTCTCATGGGCGTATAAAATATGCACATTTTAAAGATGCAGCATCTGCTACTTTCATCTTTTTGCATATTGAAGTCTATGGAGTGTGTTCAGTATTCAGTACTGCATTCGAATTTCAAATCTGCACAATGTAATTCAATTTCCTACCTAGATAACAGCCCATTATTATTATGGATCTGTAATGCGGATACAATACTGATGACATACTGACGCAATATAATACATAGCATGGACATACAGTATTGCGGATCCGTAATACAAACACAAAGATCCTTGTGTGAAACTGGCCTAAATGTAAACCTACTGAGCAGGGGCGTAACTAGGAAAGACTGGGCCCCATAGCAAACTTTTGACTGGGGCCCCCCCTCTGCTGGGTATCACACAACCCCCCCCCCCCTTGTAGATAGTGCCTCCCTATAGATTCCACCACACAGCGCCCCCCTATAGATAGCACCATACACAGCCCCTGCAGATAACGCCATACAGCCCCCCTGTAGATGCCACACAGCCCCTGCAGATAACGCCATACAGCCCCCCTGTAGATAACGCCATACAGACTCCCTCTGTAGATAACGCCATACAGCCCCCCTGTAGATAACGCCATACAGCCCCCCTGTAGATAACGCCATACAGCCCCCCCTGTAGATAACGCTATATAGCCCCCCCCCCCAAAAAAAAACGTCCTATAGTTTGTCCTACAAAAGACATGCATCCCCTATCCACAGGATAGGGGATACATGTGTGATCACTGGCAGCGATAAGGAGAACGGGGGACCGAAAGTCCCCCGAAGTTCTCCATGACTAACCTCGGACTTCCGGCGTCTGCGCAGTTCAATAAAAATGAAAGGAGCGCTGGTCACGCATGCGCACAAGCGCGACCGGCGCTCCATTCATTTCTACGGAGCTGCCGACACAGACCCCGGAAGTCCGAGGTTTGTCATGGAGAACTTAGGGGGGACTTTCGGTCCCCCGTTCTCCTCATCGCTGCCAGCGATCACACATGTATCCCCTATCCTGTGGATAGGGGATACATGTCTTATGTAGGAACAACCCCTTCAGTGGCGTCGCGCTGTAGCAGCCATAGCGGCTGCTAGCGGAGCCTGCGGCCATGGGAGGGGGCCGTGCCGGCGGGTGGCACGGGCCCCCTCATGCTGCAGGCCCTGTAGAAGTCACTACGGCTGCTATAGCGGTAGTTACGCCACTGCGTATAAGTTTGTACGGCGTAAAACTACAGCTCCCAGCATGGCCGGAACAATGGTAAGGATATGCTGGGAGATGCGGTTTCACAAAAAAAATCCTATCACCATCATCTCGCTGCAGATCATACAGTGACTACAATACTGATTAGAGGCAGAATAAACATTTACATTAAGTGACTCACCGGTGACGTCTCAGATTCTAGTTCTTTTCTTCTCCCTCCGGTCCAGACCTCTATGATGGATTTCTCCCGGCCATGACCCATTTCTGCAGTTTTCCGTTTAGATGTCTTCAGCTTCTCACTTTTAAAACATTTCTGCACCTATAAACAAAGTTAAAATTCTCAACACATCTAAATATAACTGTCACAAACACACATGTCCCCTGTAGATAGTGACCTACATAGAAGCCCCTGTAGATAGTGCCCACATATGGACTCCAGAGCTGCAAGGCAATAGTGCTAACCACTGAGCCACCGTGCTGCCCTACATATAGCTTCCCCTATAGTTAGTGCTCCACGTATAGCCCACCTCTGTATATAGTGTCTCACATATAGCTCCCCCTGTATATAGTGTCCCACATATAGCCCACCCCTGTAGACTGTGCACTACATATAGCCACCCTGTTGCTAGTGCCCCACAGGTAACCCACCCCTGTATATAGTGTCCCACATATAGACCCCCCTGTATATAGTGGCCCACATATAGACCCCCCTGTATATAGTGGCCCACATATGGACCCCCCCTGTATATAGTGGCCCACATATAGAGCCCCCTGTATATAATGGCCCACATATAGAGCCCCCTGTATATAGTGGCCCACACCCCCACATATAGACCCCCCTGTATATAATGGCCCACATATAGAGCCCCCTGTATATAATGGCCCACACCCCCACATATAGACCCCCCCTGTAGCTACTGCCCCACATATAGACCCCCTATATATAATAGCCCACATAAAGATGACCCCCCCCCCCCCATAGATAATGCCATTCACATTTTTATGAGGGGAAAAAAAACAAAAACTTGACATACTCACATTCTCCGGTTCCCACGCTGTTCACTGGCGATGCAGACATGCTCTCTTCTGAGCATGTCTGCAGGAGTTGAACGAGCGTCCTCCAATGACGCTGATTGGCGGGGCAGAATGACTTGCCCCGCCAATCAGCACCTTCCAAGCATGGAAGCGGCGCGATGATGTCATCGCGCCGCTAGCCAATCAGTGTCATTGTAAGGCACTGGATGGTCAGGCACGGAACATGCCCGGCCATTCATGTATTTGGCTGCCGCTAGCACTGGGGCCCCCTCCGGTGCTAGCGACACCTACAGGCATGAGATGGCCTGTGTAAGGCTCGGCGTCGCGGGCCCCACAGTAGCGACGCTACCGCTGTAGTAGCCATAACGGCTGCTAGCGGCGCCACCGGGCCCCCTCAAGCCCCGGGCCCCGTAGCAGCCGCTACTGCTGCTACCGCGGTAGTTACGCCACTGCTACTGAGTTATCTTAAAGAGGACCTGTCATCTCTTCTGACATGTTTATTTTAACAAATACTTGTATTTTCCCATGAAATAACAATTCTGGAACATATTTTCTTTGAACTCTGCGTTGTGCCATTCCTCTGTTATTCCTTCTAGAAATGTATGCATGAATTGACATCTAGGTCAATGTTCCCTCTAAGTCTTGGCAGCTCCTGAGCGGGGCAGTTAGGGAGCAGGACAAGTCTCCATCAATGGTGGGGGGCGATCTGATGACCAAAAGTAATACCCCCAGTAAACACTAATATAGCGACTAAATAAGAGAATAAGAAAACTTGTTTTAAATAACTTTTTTAAATACTATAATATTACAAGTACAGCAGTAAAATAGACAGTTATAAACACCAATTCTAGACATCAATGAAAAAATCCTTCACTACACCACTGTCCCTATAGATAGCGCCACACAGACCGCCTGTAGATAGCAATGCACGAACACAGTCCCCCTGTAGATGGTGCCACACAGCCCCTGTAGATAGCGCCATGCACATCCCCCTGTAGACAGCTTCACCCCCCCCCTGTAGATAGCGACACACACAGCCCCCCTGTAGATAGTGTCTCACACATCCCCCTGTAGATAGCGTCACCCCCTGTAGATAGTGTCTCATACATCCCCTGTAGATAGCATCACCCCCTGTAGATAGCATCACACACAGCCCCCTGCAGATATCGCCACACGCAGCCCCTGCAGATAGCACCACATGCAGACCCCACTGCAGATACTGCCACACAGCCCCTCTATCGATAGTGACACACCGACCACTGTAGATAGTGCCACATAGACATCCCTGTAGATTGTGCCACACAGACCCCCCTGTAGATAGTGCCACACAGACCCCCCCTGTAGATAGTGCTACACAGACATCCCTGTAGATAGTGCTACAAATATCCCCCTGTAGATAGTGCCACACAGACCCCCCCCCTGTAGATAGTGCCACACAGACCCCCCTGTAGATAGTGCCACACAGACCCCCCCTGTAGGTAGTATCACACAGACCCCCCTGCAGATAGTGCCACACAGACCCCTGTAGATAGTTCCATACATGCCCCTGTAGATACTGCCACACAGCCCCCCTGTATATAGTGCTACACGGCAATTCCCCTTGTATATAGCACTACACAGCCCCCCTCTCCCCTTGTATATAGTGCTACACAGCCCCCCTCCCCTTGTGTATATAGTGCTACACAGCCCGCCTCCTCCCCTTGTATATAGTGCTACACAGCCCCCCTCCCCTTGTGCATATAGTGCTACACAGCCCCCCTCCTCCCCTTGTATATAGCGCTGCACAGCAATCCCCCGTATATAGCGCTACACATCCCCTCTCCCCTTGTATATAGAGCTACACAGCGCCCCTCCTCCCCTTTTATATAGCGCTACACAGCCTCCCTCCCCTTGTATAAAGCGCTACACAGCCCCCCTCTCCCCTTGTATATAGCACTACACTGCCACCCTCCTCCCCTTGTATATAACGATACACAGCCCCCCTCTTCCCCTTGTGTATATAGTGCTACACTGCCCCCTCCCCTTGTTTATAGTGCTACACAACCCCCCTCTTCCCCTTGTGTATATAGTGCTACACAGCCCCCTCCCCTTGTATATAGTGCTACACAGCAATTCCCCCTGTATATAGTGCTACACAGCCCCCCTCCTCCCCTTGTATATAGTGTTGCACAGCAATCCCCCCCCCCCGTATATAGCGCTACACATCCCCTCTCCCCTTGTATATAGCACTACACAGCCCCCCTCCTCCCCTTGTATATAGCGCTACACAGCCCCCTTCCCCTGTATATAGCGCTACACAGCCCCCCTCCTCCCCTTGTATAAAGGGCTACACAGCCCCCCTCTCCCCTTGTATATAGCACTACACAGCCCCCTCTCTTCTTGTGTATAGTGCTACACAGCCCCCTCTCCTCTTGTATATAGCGCTACACAGCCCTCTCTTCCCCTTGTATATAGTGTTACACAGCCCCCTCTCCCCTTGTATATAGCGCTACACAGGCCTCCTCCTCCCCTTGTATATAGTGCTACACAGCCCACCTCCCTCTGTATATAGTGCTACACAGCCCAACTCCTCCCCTTGTATATAGTGTTACACAGCCCCCCTCACCCCTTGTATATAGCGCTACACAGCTCTCCTCCTCCCCTTGTATATAGTGTTACACAGCCGACCTCCCACAGTATATAGTGCTACACAGCCCCCCTTCCCCTGTATATACTGCCACACAGTTCCTTAAAAAAAAATAAGATTGTACTTACCTCGCACTGTTCCAGCAACAGACAGAGCGCTACACTGCCTCTCCGGCGGGACGCATGCGCAGACCAGAGTGATGACGTGATGTCATCATCCCGGCCTGCGCGACTCCTAGCGCCTTATAGACTGCAGGCCTAACGTGACCTGCAGCCTATAGTATTCATTTGTATGTGCATCCTGAGGACGCACATTCAAGTGAATGTGGCTGTCGCTAGCTCCAGAGCCCCCTCCGGTGCTAGCAACGCCACTGCATCCACCCGCCGCCCGTGACACTGCGTGGGCTTTAAAGTTTAGTGAGCAGGCAGATTGTAGAAGGTGCGCGGCCGCGCAGCCGCACACCTTATAGGGATCACTGATCTAGGTGTGTCTCTACACAGTCTCACTCTGTCAGCACTGATTGAACATTGTCACCAGTTGTGACACACCCCCAACTGGTAACACCCAGTTGTCAATTTATTCATACAATTTCTTGGAGGAATCATAGTGGAATAAGAAAATGTTCCAGAATTGTTATTTCATTTGGAATACAATTATTTACTAAACCGACATTACAGGAAAGGTGACAGGTCCTCTTTAAATGAAAACTGTAGTTAAAGAGGCTCTGTCACCACATTATAAGTGCCCTATCTCCTACATAAGAAGATCGGTGCTATAATGTAGGGGACAGCAGTGCTTTTTATTTAAAAAAAACTATCTGTTTTCACCACTTTATTAGCGATTTTAGATTTATGCTAATGAGTTGCTTAATGCCCAAGTGGGCGTGTTTTTACTTTAGACCAAGTGGGCTTTGTACAGAGGAGTGTATGACGCTAACCAATCAGCGTCATACACTCCTCTCCATTTATTTAGTCAGCGCATAGGGATCCTTTTAGATCGCTATGTGCTGTCTTATACTAACACATTAACGATACTGAAGTGTTTAGACAGTGAAAAGACATTCCACGGGATGTCTATTCACAATCTCTGCACTTCGTTACTGTTTCTATGGTAGTTACAGCAGAGGAAGCGTAATCTCGTTGTAACCTGTCATCTACAGCGTAATCTCGCGAAATTACGCTTCCTCTGCTGTAACTACCACAGAAACAGTAACGAAGTGCAGAGATTGTGAATAGACATCCCGTGGAATGTCTATTCACTTTCTAAACACTTCAGTATTGTTAATGTGTTAGTATAAGACAGCACATAGCGATCTAAAAGGATCCCTATGCGCTGACTAAATGAATGGAGAGGAGTGCTGATTGGTCAGTGTCATACACTCTGTACAACGCCCACTTGGTCTAAAATAAAAACACGCCCACTTGGGCATTAAGCAACTCATTAGAATAAATCTAAATAAAGCTAATAAAGTGGTGAAAACAGATCGTTTTTTTAAATAAAAAGCACTGCTGTCACTTACATTATAGCGCCGATCTCCTTATGTAGGAGATAGGGCACTGATAATGTGGTGACAGAGCCTCTTTAAAGAATCATTCAATCTTTCTTTCCTGAAAATGCTGCTGCTGAAAGTAAGTTGTTTCATTTACATTCCCGTTTTTTGTTTTTTTACATATGGTGTATGTTTTTAGGATCTGTAGTTTTCATCCATTAACATCAGCATGACAGATCTGTATATCTGTATTTGTGTCTACAATATGGGGAAAATACAATTCAGATCAAGGCCAGTTTCACATATCATGGCCACCATACCGGGATCTCCCACAGTTCTACTGATTCAACGTGGACAATCCAGAGGTGTAGCTAGGTTCTCCAGCACCCGGGGGCAAAGATTCAGTTTGGCAGCCCCCCCTCCCCAACTTCTTTCATGACATCTCCTTCCCCCTCGCCATATTTAATATCTCTATCAATCAATGAGGTGTCATTTTTTTTCTCACATTTTTTTTATATCCAAGCGACGTTTCAGCTCCTCAGAGCCTTTCCCAATCATAATACAATGCATAAAGTGACCAGCATTTAAAGTGCATAACAATTAACAATTGTTAACCAATTAATACAAAAAATGTGTAAATAAAGTGTTATACAGAGATAAAATGAATGTACGTTACATCAAAATCTAGCACATACACCATATACAATCTACACAGTTGTGCAATCACAAAGATAAGAATATTCAATATGATATGTTAAGGATAGTGTAAAATAAACAAACACCTGTGTATCAATTTAAAAACATTGTTACTATAATATCCCGTGCGTCCGACTCACCCCTCGTGGTACCCGGCGTTCATACATTCTCATTGTGCATGTCTAAAGAGCCAAAGCCCAATAAGCAGCGAGTAATGGAGTCCCTCCCCTTTAGTCAAATGCTGAAGGTTAAACATATTGAAAATTCACTAGAAGACATTATCCACGTCCCCTGATGGGATGAGTAGGATCAGCTTGCTAGTTCTTGCTAGTATCTAAAAATTATCGGCCAGCTCGCATCCCGTTTATTTCTACATATTCCCAATTAAGTAACAGAATAGGCAATATTATTCGTAAAGAGTGGCACATTTTACATAGGCTAGCAGACAAGGTACCTGAATTTAATCACCCTCATAAATTGGCCTACAGACGATGCAAAAATCGACGAGATCAGCTAGTTCATGCGGATATTGGTCCTATGTGGGCAGTTAGACAAGGAACTCTAGCTCCACGTAAAGTTGGTTGTTATCCATGTCTAAGTTGTAAAAATTGCAATAATTTGTGTAAGGGTCCCTTCTTTAAACATCCTTTGAGTGATATCACCATTAAAATGAGACACATTTTGACATGCTCGTCTGACCATGTAGTATATGTGTTGAAGTGCCCAAGTAGGCTACTGTATGTGGGTGAGATGATTAATGAATGCATTATTAGGATTAATAAACATAAGTCCACTATATGTACTAGGAGACTTCCGGTGTCAAACATTTTGTTAAAGCTGGCCATACGGTTAAGGACCTTAAATTCTGGATTGTCGACTTTATCCCCCTGCACAGACGTGGTGGTGATAGAGTAGCTAAACTTAAACGTAGGGAGTTGGAGTGGATTTTTAAATTAAACACATTAGCACCTCATGGGATTAATCTTGAATTTAAAGTGGGTCCGGCGATGAGTTCATTCTCTTTGGGTTACTGTTTTTTTGTTGGATTTCATTCTTGTTCTGCATTATGCCTCCTCTGAGTAGGCCAACATCTAATACTTGCTGCATGTGACTTGAATTTATTGAAACTGTATATATTCTTTCATAGCTAAATTTTAATATACATTTTGTCACGTGGGGTCGTGGACCCACTGGGCCGTACCGCCTTGGCGGTATGGCAGCTGGCCAACAGGGCGCAGGTTAAAGTCTATAGTTCATATAGGGTACCTGTGGCAGCTCAGACAGTAGTAAGACAGGCTCCGCTGGGACTAGGTAGTAGGTAGGCGTTAGGCGTGGAGTAGTAGGACAAGCGTGGAATAAAGCACAGCACGACTACAGCACAACACGGCACTTGACCAGGATAGCACGGGATACAGGATACAGGAACAGGGAACACTGGAAAACACTAGGAGAACATTTGCTTAGACAAACTAGGATACGACAAACAACGCTCAGGTATCGAAGCAAGGAGCTGGGCCCTTCTTATAGTCTAGGGCACTCATGGGCTGATTACACAGGATCCGGCCGAGGTGAGTGGAAGTAAGCGCTGGCGTCTCCTGAGGAGGAGACTGGGGCAAGCGCTAGCCGACCCATGGCTGCAGCCGTCAGGAGGTGAGTGAACCTGACGGTCCGCGGCCATGGACATGACACATTTGTTTTATTTCAGACTACCTCCCTTGGACCCGTATATTTGAATATATCCACTTTCTCCAATATTCTTTTATTTTTGCACAATACTTCCTGTGGTGAACAACTGAGCACTATAGGATTACACTTTTTCAGCTCTGTGTGATATATGCTTATGCGCCTGTATAAGATATCCCTTTTTGCATTCTCATTATTACCACATATTGAATGTAACACCATGGTGATCTAAATTTTTTATCAAATATGTCTACTATATTGCATATATTTATTGTTGTTGTGCTCTTTGAGGCAGGGGACATGTGTTGAGCTTGAGATCTCTGTTTTTTTTTTAACAGGTCTTCTCCATTGTGACCTGATATGGAAGTACAACATACATTGCAGAAGATGAGCCTATATTGTTGTCTTCTACATCACCAAGGGTTACCTGCTATGGGTGTTGATCTGCCTACAGTACCTCGTAGCTATATCATTATACGAGGTATATTCTATCGACTTAGTTATTCATATGCATTAAGGATAGAGAATAGTTCCCCCGGCTGACATTGAAAGTTATGGTCTTTGAGATGGCACTTTTACAGTATGCATATATCATGTGGAGCTAATTTGTGACGGGCTGTGCCCTGTTCCAATATGGAAGTTTTAGTAGCTTGGGCTATATTGAGCATGCATACATAACACTTTTAGCGCATGCGCATTGTATATATGCAGTCTGATAACACACTCGCTGCTTATTGAGTTTTGGCTCTTCAGACATGCGCAATGAGAAAGTATAAACGCCGGGTACCACGAGGGGTGAGTCGGACGCGCGGGATATTATAGTAACAATGTTTTTAAATTGATACACAGGTGTTTGTTTATTTTACACTATCCTTAACATATCACATTGAATATTCTTATCTTTTTCATTGCACAACTGTGTAGATTGTATATAGTGTATGGCTAGATTTTGATGCAATGTACATTCATTTTATCTTTGTATAACACTTTATTAACACATTTTTTTGTATTAATTGTTTAACAATTGTTAATCATGTTATGCACTTTAAATACTGGTCACTTTCTACATTGTATTATGATTGAGAAAGGCTCTAAGGAGCTGAAACGTCGCATGGGTGAATAAATAGTTCCTTTTTGGATGTGCTGCCTACTTCTGTCTTGTTTTACTGTTAGGCATTCGTCACAATTATCTGACACCCATAGGCTATTTTGGCATATATTCAACGTATATGTTATTGAAAAGCCCATCAAGTATACATATAACAGATGCCTGTGATGTATGCAATACAGTAGCATACGTCACCAGTAGGCTCCCATGTTTTAAAGAATGTATACCATGCGGTATACTTTTTTGTGGGAACCCGTTGTAAAGAGTAGTGCTGTATAGAATTCTGCTGAAGGCCTACTACCTGACCAATCGTGGTGCTCTGCAATGGTCATATAAGCTACTCGTCATTCGTGATGCTGGGGATTTTCCCAGTTGACTGGCTGAACCCACAGCTAATGGGCTTGAGGCAAACTGGACACATGACCTTTTGCGTCGCTCTAGTTCGGCTGATACTTGCTGCTGGGGACATCGACCTGTGCAGACACCATTCACATCGGCGCATGGGTTCAGTAAGTTGATCTATTGTGAGAATGGCTATTTTGCTTTTGTTTGCACCAATATCTGTGTACTAATTTATTGCTGAAGCGATGTATTCTGCTCTTGATGAGTACATTAGTTATTGCTTCATGTGAATTCCTTGTGTTCCTTTGATGAACCAGTAATGTTTACAGGAAAATGCTTTTGGACTCAGTCAGATATATTCTGAATGGCTTTTCAGTGAAGGAATCCAGTAGTGGGTCACCTCTTTTGTTTTTTCTGCTCTATCAAGGTACATAGGACGTTTGGTAGAGACAGTTTGGTCCTATGTTATCTGTGATTAATTTCCCCTGCATATATGCTTTGCCCATTATTATTAACCGACTTGGCTTTGTTGGACCTAATGGTTTGTTTGTTTGTTTGTTTTCACTTACTTATTCTTTTTATTGATGAATATTAAATAAATGTTACGTTTTTAGGCCTGGCAGGTCAGTGATATGTTCAAATTGATGCATACTTTTGCATTGTTATGCCTATCAATGTAACAGTATTTCAGTGATACTTACACTTTGTCATACCCCCCAAAAAAAGGTATATTGACATATACCATCCCAATGTCGGGCTAATGGATCCCTTTGGACACATCCAGTGTGTACGTCGGCAGCTTTTCTGGTGTACACGCTAAACGTGATTTGAACGGCGCACTATGGCCATCTGAAACCAGCCTTAGGGCCACTTTCACATGGCAGTACTTAGGTCAATATTTTGCATTAGTATTTGCAACCCAAAACCAGGAATTCGTCTGAAACATGAAAAAGGTGCAAATCTCTTCATTTTCGTTTTTCTCTGTTTATGTTCCACTTCTGGTTTTGGTTTGCAAATACTGATGCAAAACACTGCCATGTTAAAGTGGCCTTAGAACAAGATACAGAAACAATACTGACATAAATACTGAGCCAAATGTAGACAAAAAGATCTGTATTTTGTGTCAGTATTTAACAATAAATTTCTGTATGCGAGTTCTCATGGCCAGTTTCACAGTATAAATGTCAACATGCAGTATACAGATCTGCAATACAGCCGGATCACTTGGTTGTTTGTGTTATTTACAAATCAGTATGCTATAGAGAATACTGTCAATTATAGGCAAGGTAGGGTGAAGTGGAGTGTAGCTCATGAATTGTGTGAACCTGGGACTCATAGCAATCTGATTTGCATAGCCCACATGAGTATTTCTAGATTTAATTATATAGCTATCCTGTTGTTTGTAATAAAAAATACATCCGCCTGGAAAGTGTTCCTTCCCCTATAACATGCTGCCTTCGAAGAGTATGTACAATGTGGCATATGAGACAGATATAGACAGGCAGAAAGATACGATAGATAGATAGATAGATAGATAGATAGATAGATAGATAGATAGATAGATAGATAGATAGATAGATAGATAGATAGATAGATAGATAGATAGATAGATAGATAGATAGATAGATAGATAGATAGATAGATAGATAGATAATGTAGTGGTCATGCGCTAGTGTCTTTTTTGCATAATCCACTTTATTTTAGAAGTACCTCTCTGATGTACAGTATCCCATATTTGAACTATTATAATTGATATTTACAACAACTATGCCAAATGGCATATCCTGGTACTGCCCAATAATTATAATTTATAGCATTGCATATAACATACATTACAGTGTTTATTTCAGTCTTCTAGAAAACATAAGTATAATATAAGCTTGATATATTGTTAGATATTGCGGCTAAAATATAGTCTATTGATTTTCATTTTATCTCTTTGTATCTATCTAAATGTAAGTTTTGTTCTTGACATTTTAACTGCAGCTGTAAATATGGAATTTCACATTAATGAAAGTGAATAATTCACTTTTACCGTTTTAATGTAGTGGAAATATTAGTTTAATTACAGTATTTACTTTGACCTGCTCAAACATAAATGAACAGATTTTGTAAGTTTACCCATACTCAGTGAAGTTGAGTTGTTTATTTTGAGTATACGGGACATTCTTACAATTAGGTATTTGCGAGACAACCCCTGTCCACGTGCGCTATTAGGGCATATGGAGTTCACAGTGGGGGTTGCTCCGCCAGAGCGGAGAGCCGCTAACAAACAGCAGTCTCGCTCTTGTGGTCTCAAGCAATCCATGTATTACATGGTCGGCTATTAATTTTAATGGTCGCATGTATGCCTACAGTAGCTGCAGGGGACATGTATGGCTGATGGGAACTACCCCCAAGCCAAACCAGCTGTTTGCTGAGAATGTGAATAGCTTTATTCTGAAGAGGGTTTGGGAGACAATAGCTTTAAAATTAGACACATGAGAAATAAACACAGCCGATACACATTATTATGACCACCGGCTAATATCCAGAGTAACCGCCGTGTGCAGCATGGACAGCAGCTAGACGGGCTGGGAATGACTCAATAAGATGCTGATAGGTTGTCTCAGGTATCTGGAGCCATGCTGACTGCAGTACATCCCACATTTGCTGGTGGGTGCATAGAGCGAACAAGACGATCGAGGTGGTCCCACAGATGCTCAATTGGGTTCAAGTCTGGCATATTAGGGGGCCAGGGAAGTACTTGGAAGACTTGTTCGTGCTCTTCCAACCATTGTCAGACATTTCTATCCATGTGACATGTCGCATTGTCTTGCTGGAAGATTCTATCTGCCCCAGGGAAAACAAACATGTCTGGGTGGACGTGATCTGCAACGATGCATTCATACCCAAATCGGTTGAGAGTGCCTTCCACATGGATGAGTGGGCCCAGAGAATGCCGTGGAAAAATCCCCAGACCGTAACACTGTCGCCACCAGCTTGTGTTCTTCCAGTAATTGTTGCAGGGTGTTTGTTTGCATTAGTATTGCAGTTTATCATGCAATGATTGCTGGTTCAAGTCCCCTAGGGGGATTAGTAAAAAAAAAAGTAAAATAAAAAAACAATTTGATATAAAAAAAAAAATAATTAAACGATTTCCCCCCCAAGCACAGCGTAAAAAAAACCCACATAATTAACATAACTGGTATCACCACGTCCTTAAAAGTCTGAACTATTACAATATAACATTATTTAATTCGCAAAGTGAACACCATATAAAACATGTGAACGCCAAATGGTATCAATAGAAATTACAGGTTTCCCCACAAAAAATAAGTCCTTATACCGCTCAATCGACTAAATAAAATAAAAAAGTTATGGCTCTCAGAAAATGACGACAAAATACAAAAAATAAATAAGTTATGGCTTTTGGAAGGTGGGGAGGAAAAACGAAAGGGAACATCCAAAAAATGCCTGCAGTGGGAAGTGTTTAATAGGATCTAATAGGTTGTTACCGAATCCTCCCATAAGAAATAGACCCTAGTGGCAAGTGATTGGCTCCAAAGACACCTACATATGGGGTTATCTTCTGATGGATCATTAGGGCACATCATTGATCTCCTGGTACCCTGTTGGGCCAATCCAACTATGCCTAAATTTATTTACACACAATTAACATATCAATGAATTAGAATATCATCAAAAAGTTAATTTATTTCAGTGATTCAATTCAAAAAAGTGAAACTCATATTATATAGATTCATTACACACAGAGTGATCTATTTCCAGCATTTTTTTTTCTTTTAATGTTGATGATTATGGCTAACAGTTAATGGGAACCCAAAATTTAGTGTCTCAGAAAATTAGAATATTATATAAGCCAAATTTCAAAAAGGATTTTTAATACCGAAATGTTGGCCTACTGAAAAGTATGTACAGTATATGCCCTCAATACTTGGTCGGGGCTCCTTTTGTATGAATTACCGTATCAATGCGGCGTGGCATGGAGGCGATCAGCCTGTGGCACTGCTGAGGTGTTATGGAAGCTCAGGTTGCATTGATAGAGGCCTTCAGCTCGTCTGGTGTCTCATCTTCCTTTTGACAATACCACATAGATTCTCTATAGGGTTTAGGTCGGGGGCGAGTTTGCTGGCCAATCAAGCGCAGTGATACTGTGGTTATTAAACCAGGTATTGGTACTTTTGTCAGTGTGGGCAGGTGCCAAGTCCTGCTGAAAATGAAATCAGCATCTCCATAAAGCTTGAGCGCAGAGGGAACCATAAAGTGCTCTAAAATGTTCTGGTAGATGGCTGCGTTGACTCTGGACTTGATATAACACAGTGGACCAACACTGTTGCTCGGTGGTCCAAAGTCCTGTTTTCAGAGGAAAGTAAATTTTGCATTTCATTTGGAAATCAAGGTCCTAGAGTCTGGAGGAAGGGTGGAGTTGTTGTGTTTCTAAGTGTTTCCACATTTAGTGATGGTTTGGGGAGCCATGTCATCTGCTGGTGTTGCTCACTTATGGGTGTGCAGGGATAGGCTGGGGACACTTGGGGAGAGCGTGCACCCTACGGGAGGCAGAGAGCAGAGTGTGCCAGCGTCCCTGAGATGGGAGAGGAAACCACCGGCGAGAATAAAGAGATGGACGGCTGCGGCGGACGGCAGAAGAGAGATGATTATAGGGTGTCATTTTGATAAAAGCAACTTTACTTAATCGCGCAGTCAAAAGATGAGCTTATTTTTATATAAGTGGAATAGATTAAATGTTTCTCTGCAGAGAACATTTTATGCAAATATTGCTGTGTTGCTTTGCTAGTGTTCGGTCTCTTTGACCTTATCTCAATGTTTATGCATATGCATTACTTTACATCTATCGTAGAGTTGGATTTTGCTATTTTTGATTGCCCCAGTGTTTCAAATTGTGTTAACAAAATGTTCAACGAAATGGTAGTGTTTTCTGGGTTTGCACAGTTTGTTTGAAATACCACTGGCAGTGATCATATACTAACCCAAAATCACCAAGTAAATGATCCTTATAAAAAAAGTTTTTAAGCTGTTTTGATTAAAATCCAACCAGGGACAACATATGCATGGAGTTTGAATGTTCCTTGTGATTATAGTGTTATAGCTTAATGGTGTATATACACTACCGTTCAAAAGTTTGGGGTCACCCAGACAATTTTGTGTTTTCCATGAAAAATCACACTTATATTTATCAAATGAGTTGCAAAATGACTAGAAAATATAGTCAAGACATTGACAAGGTTAGAAATAATGATTTTTATTTCAAATAATAATTTTCTCCTTTAAACTTTGCTTTCGTCAAAGAATGCTCCATTTTCAGCAATTACAGCATTGCAGACCTTTGGCATTCTAGCTGTTAATTTGCTGAGGTAATCTGGAGAAATTTCACCCCATGCTTCCAGAAGCCCCTCCCACAAGTTGGATTGGCTTGATGGGCACTTCTTGCATACCATATGGTCAAGCTGCTCCCACAACAGCTCTATGGGGTTGAGATCTGTTGACTGCGCTGGCCACTCCATTACAGATAGAATACCAGCTGCCTGCTTCTTCCCTAAATAGTTCTTGCATAATTTGGAGGTGTGCTTTGGGTCATTGTCCTGTTGTAGGATGAAATTGGCTCCAATCAAGCGAAGTCCACAGGGTATGGCATGGCGTTGCAAAATGGAGTGATAGCCTTCCTTATTCAAAATCCCTTTTACCTTGTACAAATCTCCCACTTTACCAGCACCAAAGCAACCCCAGACCATCACATTACCTCCACCATGCTTGACAGATGGCGTCAGGCACTCTTCCAGCATATTTTCAGTTGTTCTGCGTCTCACAAATGTTCTTCTGTGTGATCCAAACACCTCAAACTTCGATTCGTCTGTCCATAACACTTTTTTCCAATCTTCCTTTGTCCAATGTCTGTGTGCTTTTGCCCATAATAATCTTTTCCTTTTATTAGCCAGTCTCAGATATGGCTTTTTCTTTGCCACTCTGCCTTGAAGGCCAGCATCCTGGAGTCGCCTCTTCACTGTAGACGTTGACACTGGCGTTTTGCGGGTACTATTTAATGAATCTGCCAGTTGAGGACCTGTGCGGCGTCTATTTCTCAAACTATAGACTCTAATGTACATGTCTTGTTGCTCAGTTGTGCAGCGGTGCCTCCCACTTCTCTTTCTACTCTGGTTAGAGCCTGTTTTTGCTGTCCTCTGAAGGGAGTAGCACACACCGTTGTAGGAAATCTTCAGTTTCTTGGCAATTTCTCGCGTGGAATAGCCTTCATTTCTAAGAACAAGAATAGACTGTGGAGTTTCACATGAAAGCTCTCTTTTTCTAGCGATTTTGAGAGTTTAATCAAACCCACAAATGTAATGCTCCAGATTCTCAACTAGCTCAAAGGAAGGTCAGTTTTATAGCTCCTCTAAACAGCAAAACTGTTTACAGCGGTGCTAACATAATTGCACAAGGGTATTCAAGTGTTTTCTAATCATCCATTAGCCTTCTAACACAGTTAGCAAACACAATGTACCATTAGAACACTGGAGTGATGGTTACTGGAAATGGGCCTCTATACACCTATGTAGATATTGCATTAAAAACCAGACATTTGCAGCTAGAATAGTCATTTAGCACATTAACAATGTATAGAGTGTATTTCTGATTAATTTAATGTTATCTTCATTGAAAAAAAACTGTGCCTTTCTTGCAAAAATAAGGAAATTTCTAAGTGACCCTAGACTTTTGAACGGTAGTGTATATATATATATATATATATATATATATATATATATATATATATATATATATACATACATACAGTGAAGGGAATAGGTATTTGATCCCTTGCTGATTTTGTAAGTTTGCCCACTGTCAAAGTCATGAACAGTCTAGCATTTTTAGGCTAGGTTAATTTTACCAGTGAGAGATAGATTATATAAAAAAAAAAAAACTGAAAATCACATAGTCAAAATTATATATATTTATTTGCATTGTGCACAGAGAAATAAGTATTTGATCCCCTACCAACCATTAAGAGTTCAGCCTCCTCCAGACCAGTTACACGCTCCAAATCAACTTGGTGCCTGCATTAAAGACAGCTGTCTTAAATGGTCACCTGTATAAAAGACTCCTGTCCACAGACTCAATTAATCAGTCTAACTCTAACTTCTACAAGATGGGCAAGACCAAAGAGCTTTCTAAGGATGTCAGGGACAAGATCATAGACCTGCAAAAGGCTGGAATGGGCTACAAAACCATAAGTAAGACGCTGGGTGAGAAGGAGACAACTGTTGGTGCAATAGTAAGAAAATGGAAAACATACAAAATGACTGTCAATCGACATCGATCTGGGGCTCCATGCAAAATCTCACCTCGTGGGGTATCCTTGATCCTGAGGAAGGTGAGAGCTCAGCCGAAAACTACACAGGGGGAACTTGTTAATGATCTCAAGGCAGCTGGGACCACAGTCACCAAGAAAACCATTGGTAACACATTACGCTGTAATGGATTAAAATCCTGCAGTGCCCGCAATGTCCCCCTGCTCAAGAAGGCACATGTACAGGCCCGTCTGAAGTTTGCAGATGAACATCTGGATGATTCTGAGAGTGATTGAGAGAAGGTGCTGTGGTCAGATGAGACTAAAATTGAGCTCTTTGGCATTAACTCAACTCGCCATGTTTGGAGGAAGAGAAATGCTGCGATTGACCCAAAGAACACTGTCCCCACTGTCAAGCATGGAGGTGGAAACATTATGTTTTGGGGGTGTTTCTCTGCTAAGGGCACAGGACTACTTCATCGCATCAATGGGAGAATGGATGGAGCCATGTACCGTCAAATCCTGAGTGACAACCTCCTTCCCTCCACCAGGACATTAAAAATGGCTCGTGGCTGGGTCTTCCAGCATGACAATGACCCGAAACATACAGCCAAGGCAACAAAGGAGTGGCTCAAAAAGAAGCACATTAAGGTCATGGAGTGGCCTAGCGAGTCTCCAGACCTTAATCCCATTGAAAACTTATGGAGGGAGCTGAAGATCCGATTTGCCAAGCGACAGCCTCGAAATCTTAATGATATACAGATGATCTGCAAAGAGGAGTGGGCCAAAATTCCATCTAAAATGTGTGCAAACCTCACCATCAACTACAAAAAACGTCTGACTGCTGTGCTTGCCAACAAGGGTTTTGCCACCAAGTATTAAGTCTTGTTTGCCAAAGGGATCAAATACTTATTTCTCTGTGCACAATGCAAATAAATATATATAATTTTGACTATGTGATTTTCAGTTTTTTTTTTTTTTTATATATAATCTATCTCTCACTGGTAAAATTAACCTAGCCTAAAAATTCTAGACTGTTCATGTCTTTGACAGTGGGCAAACTTACAAAATCAGCAAGGGATCAAATACTTATTTCCTTCACTGTATATACATATATACACACACACACACACACACACACACACACACACATACACACATACACATACAAACAGTATATATCTTTATATATATACACACACTATATATATATATATATATATATATATATACATACACACACACGTGTTTTTATATATATATATATATATATATATATATATATATATATATATATATAAATATACGATATACCCTAAAATGAACACCTATTAAATAGCTATTAAATATCTAGAAGATGAAATACAAATGATTTCCCTGTGATTCAGAAGCACTGAACGGCGTGTGTATAATAAGGTCTCACAAGTCATCATCAAGGTTTTTGAACTCTGACATTAAATCATAATTGAATTGACTTTTCAACCTCTCGTTTCAATGTTCAGCTTTGATCTATGGCAAATTCTAGCTCCTGGCTCATTTTCATTCTATAGTATCTGGACATCCTATTTATATCTTAAAATAGTAAGCATTTTGCAAGCCTATAATATGTTTTATGTGCACAGCTTTAAATTGAAGTCTGAAATTTCTAAAACACTTTACGCTTTTAACTGTGCTAAGATGCAAAGAATTTGATCATATAAGTACTATTACTATTTCATTATTGTAGGCTGATTGTCATATATCAGCCAATGTCTTCAATAAATCTTACCTTCAATAGGTTTTGGATTTTAAAAAAGGTAGGAGGTACAGAATCAATCACTGTAATATTGTACTCATATACTTGAAGGCATATCTGATCTTTTGTTTTCTGACTTAAGGAAAAGAGCCAGATGATTTGGTTTCTGTGACCTTAAAAAAGCGAAAAAGAGGGCATACTCATACATAAACCATGCTCTTATTACCACAGCTACTGATGGCAAAAAATCTCATTGTACTGTTATTGGCAAATTGACATTTCCCTGCTTAGCCTTGTTTATGCGCCTGCTTTAGTTTTAGCAATTTAATTGTAACAATATTACATTTTAACAATTATTTTAAAAATGCAAAACTGCCAAATCATCCTAAAACAACCCTGATACCTAACATTTTTTACAGTTTTTAATTCCTGACCATCTTTCAGGCTGTTAAGCACACAGTATGTTTTCTATGCTGGATACAGTTCTATGTCTCTGCTGAGAGGAGGACTAAGTATGCACAGATTCAAGATAGAAAAAAGTCGCCTTCCACCCAAAAGCTTACAAAAGAGATTTCAAAAATATTTCAAATAAATAAGAACACGAACATAAAAAGGGTCCAAAATATAATGGTTCTTCGAAAGTTGTAGAGCTCATTAATCCCACAGCCTACTGCATCTTCTTCCTCCCAGTCTCCACTCCACTGAATCTCGCTGCGCTTAAAAGGACACTAACTTTTCAAACAATGTATGCTAATCTAATAGTTTACCTGATATAGACCAACTTTGTAATTTACTTACTGTTAAAATGTAGTTATTTTATCCATGAAAATTATCTGTGTAGTTACTGCCACTAGGTGTCTCCTTTTCAGTAATCTGCTGGCCATCTCCTGTTGAACATACTTTAAACTGCTGAGTCCTTATTTAAGTCCAATTGTGATAAATCAATCATAGATTCAACATTGGCTACGAGGATGGGATAGCTTCAGCCCCAGCTCTATGGCAAAAACCAATGGATCAAGTCTTACAAGGAATACCCAGCACACAATGAAATCTGGATGACATTATTGTGACTGGTAAAGATGATAAAGACCACCTAAACAACTTGAAACAGGTGTCCAGGTTACAAAAAAATATGGACTCAGAGTCAATAAAGAGAAAAAAATTAAAAAAAGAGATTTTATTGCAGGCATGTGATTGACAGGAAATGTCTACACAAGTCAACTGACAAAATTGAAGCTATACTGCCCCCCGGCCCCAGTCTGTGTCACAACTGCGATCATATCTTGGCCGGATATATCCATAGTTCTACACCACACTCTCCTACACAAAAATACAAGCTGGAAGTGGACTGAAATTGTGAGAAAGCGTTCTTAGAGACAAAGAGACTGAAGTGGGTAAGCACGTTATTAAATGTAATCAATTTTAAAGAGGCTCTGTCACCACATTATAAGTGCTCTATCTTGTACATGATGAGATCGGCGCTGTAATGTAGATTACAGCAGTGTTTTTTTATTTACAAAAACTATCATTTTTAACAGAGTTATGACCTATTTTAAAGCTAATGACTTTCTTAATGCCCAACTGGGCGTGTTTTACTTTTTGACCAAGTGGGTGTTGTGGAGAGAAGTGTATGACGCTGACCAATCAGTGACCAATCAGCGTCATACACTTTTCCCCATTCATTTACACAGCACATAGTAATCTTACTAGATCACTATGTGCAGCCACATACACACACATTAACGTTACTCAAGTATCCTAACAGTGAATATACATTACCTCCAGCCAGGACGTGATGTCTATTCAGAATCCTGACACTTTGCTAACGTTTGTATGAGATTTACAGCAAGACAAACATAATCTCGTTTTAAATGACAGTTTACAGCGTAATCTCGCAAGATTACGCTTGCCTTGCTGTAAATCTCAGAGACCAATTGCGTTTGCTTTAAGGTCCTTGTCTGTGGCTGAGAGAGATTGCACAAATTGATCGGTAAGCTTTAAGTCTGGTATGGGTGTAATGAAATGTCATCAATACTTTTATGGACAAATGTTCACTCTTGTGACAGACATCAACCACTTGTGGCAATAGTTAATCCAATGAAAGGGTTATCAGCCGTGATAGCAGCACGGCTTCAAAAGTGGGAATTGTTTCTGGGTACTCACACTTATGACATTGATGTCAAAGAGTTAAGACTGCATGGCATTGCAGACGTTCTGTCTAATGCTCCCTTATGCCAGTCAGATAAAGACACTCAGACGGAAGAGCTCCTGGAAATTTACCACAACATGCTGGTGGATCAACTACCTATTACTAATTATAACATTTTCAGGGAAACAAGAAATTATCCAGTGTTATCAAAGGTAATGCATTTGACTCTTAAAGGTTGGCCTAAACAGGGAAATGTCTTATATTATGGGTTTTCAGCCAGGAGAGATTAATTGTCAGTCTGTCCAAGGACTCTCATGTGCAGGTCAAGAGTGGTGATACCACACAAACTGCTTGGTGAGGTCATAGAAAAACTACATAAAGGCCACATGGGGACAGTAAAGATGAAAAGTCAGGCAAGAAGTTATGGATGGTGGACAGGAACTGAGGGTCAGATTGATGTTGTATCTACGGGTGTGAAGGGTGTCTAAATATTCAAAAGGACCCACCCATTGATCCATTACACCCCTGAGAATGGCCCTCGGTTCCATAGCAGAGGTTTCACATTGATTTTGCTGGTCCCTTTAATAGATTGTTTATTTCTTATTGTGGTGGACATGCATTCCAAATGGCCAGAAGTTATTAAAATGTAGTCCATTACAAAGAAAACAATTGCTGTTTTAAGAACCATATTTGCAAGTAATGGGTTATCTTAACAGGTCTGTAGTGACAATGGCCCTCAGTTCCTATCCGCTAAATTTAAAAAATGTATGAAGAGTAATGGTATTAAACATATCACATCAGCTTCTCATCTACCGACCACCAATTAGTTAGCTGAAAGGTTTGTTCAAACTTTTAAGGGATCTATGAAGTCTATGAGTTCTTCCCAGGCCGAGGAGACAAATGGCAATCTGGGATCATTTATTCCAAAACTGGACCCCTGATTCATTTTTTGCAGGTGGGAGGAGAGTTGTGGCGTCACCCACCACATTGACCAGAGTATAGAGACCACTGCAAAAAAGGACATTAGTTGGCTTGGGTACTTAAACCTGTACAACAAGGAATTGCTGACGCATTGGATTAATCTAGACTTTCGACTAAAACTATTTCTGAGCCAAACTTGGCTTCACCGGACCAGGGACAGCTTTGGCGCCTACAGATTCTGAATCTTAGCAAGAAATTCCTTCAGTGCAACCTGCCCCACTGGAATCTCGACACCGATAACCTGTCAGAGTCAGAAAGACACCTCAAAGACTGGATTTGTAATTATATATATATATATATATATATATATATATATATATATATATATATGTATATATGTGTGTGTGTTTGTGCTAGCTTTATCATCTCAGCTATGTTGGGAGTGTGTGTGGTGTATGTATCTAACCCTGGGGTCTGAGACTCGGCCGGGTAAATGGACCGCACATAGAAAAAATTTGAAGTTGAGGGGCCGTATTACTATCAAATTAGAAAATTATTGTTAATCAATTAGTTATTGGAACTACTATAACAATACTACATTACTATAACAATACTACATTACTATAATAATAGCACCTGGTTTAAACTTAACGGAAATTTGCAAGTTTGCTCCACGTGCCTATTTTAACAATCAAGTTTTCCAGTTTAAGTGTTGCTAAATGCAGTCTTGCTGCTCAGTTGGCAGTGTTTGGCAGACACAAGAAAATGAAGATTGGGCAGCCACTTTTTAGATAGTGCCACAGTGCCCTCTGTAGATACCGCCACCACCCCTGTAGATAATGCCACAGTGCCCTCTGTGGATAATGCCACATTGCCCTCTGTAGATAATGCCACAGTGCCCACAGTAGATACTTCCACACACCCGCCCGTAGATAATGCCACAGTGCCCTCTGTAGATAATGCCACAGTGCCGTCTGTAGATAATGCCACACACACACACACACACACTATAGATAGTGCCACACACACCCCCCTGTAGATAGCTCCATTGGGGTTCCCCCTGGGTCTGCAGTGCCTGGTGCATCCAACATGGGGGGCGGCTGCGGGATCCTCTTTTTTTATTTTTATCTTTTTTATTAAAAACTTATCTTGTGACCTCACCGGCCAGCGGTCAGGTCACTCGCAGGGCAGGGGGGGTGCGTGCGCTTCTTAGGCTTAAGACACGCCCTCTGTTAATGGATTGGCCAGAACTGCCGAAATGAGCAGCTGTGGCCAATTCCGAGAAATGAAGTTAGTTAGTGTAGCGTCCATGGCCGCAGGCCATCAGGTTTACTCAACCCTCGACGCCCGCAGCCATGGATCAGTGAGGGCTGGCTCGCATCTCCTTCCTAGGAGACGCTAGCGCTCACTTCTGCTCCAGTCTGCTGTCTCCTAGTGGGTCCACATACCCTGGGATCATGACTGTATGCTCAGGCCATGGAACCCGCTGACCAGGCCAAGACCGCAGTCCAGAAGATACACACGGAGATGCATGACCTACTCACACGTCAGGATCAACTCCTTGAGGTGGTAAATACTATCATGGTCCGTCTGGATCAACTCACTGTTCCTCCTCCGGTTCCTCCTCCAGATGCTGTTGCTGTGCCACTACCCGTTGCTCCCCCTTTTTGTTCCGGATCCACAGTTCCTCTGCCTCTTCCTCCTCGCTATGACGGTGGTCCCAGAGCCTGTAGAGGATTTATTAACCAATGCACGGTTCATTTTAGGCTACGGGCTCATCTCTTCCCCTCCGAGGAGGCCAAAGTAGCGTTTAGCATCTCCCTCCTCACTGGCAAGGCCCTCGCATGGGTGAACCCAATCTTGGAAGAACAAGGACCTGTATCATCGGACCTAGCCTTGTTCCTGCAGTCCTTTCATGCCGTGTTCGAGGAGCCAGGCCGAACATCCTCTGCCGCAGCCAAACTGTTGACCCTCAAGCAAGAAGGTTCCACAGTAGGGGAGTATGCTATCTCCTTCCGTACCCTGGCAGCAGAGCTGGCATGGAACAATGGGGCACTTGTGGCGACCTGGCAGGGGCGGTCCTCTCACATCAAGGATGAACTGGCGGCCCACGTCCTTCCTGTTAACTTGGATGCCCTCATCCTGTTAGCCATTCAGGTTGACATGAGAATCCGGGAGCGCACTCAAGAGGTTCGACAGGAGAGCCGGGGTAACAGACCAGCGCCCTCAGTCCAGAGACCACTATTGCCTTCCCCTAGTGTGCTACCTGAAGAACCCATGCAGGTAGACAGAGTCTGGTTGTCCAAATAAGAGAAGCAGCGCAGACGCTCCTCTGGACTATGTATGTATTGTGGCGTTAAGGGTCATTTTGTGCGCCAATGCCCGCAGGAACTCCAGAACCTAGGGTTGGTTGGAGAGGCAACTCTAGGTGGGACGTCTCCAAATGTTGAAACCTCTTCCAAATTATCGATTCCTGTGGCCATCGTCTCCGGAGAGATGCCACATTCCTCCAATGCCTATCTTGACTCCGCAGCAGCTGCTAATTTCATCCAGCAGGATCTAGTGGATCGTTTACATCTACCCACAGTACTTCTGGAGAGACCCCTGGCTGTTGCCTCTGTGAATGGCCTACCATTGCCAATCCGATTATGTTCATCACGGAGCCGTTGACACTACGGGTCGGAGCTCTTCACTCGGTGCAGATCACCTTCCTTGTAATACCTAAGGCTATCAATCCTATCCTGCTGGGTCTGCCATGGCTCGGCCTACACACCCCCGGTTATTGACTGGAGTTCCGGAGAAATTCTTCAATGGGGTCCCAGATGCCATAGCCATTGCCGGTCACAAGTTCGACCTGTTGTGCACCCTCTGGCCCAGTCACTCTCCAATCCGTCATCTCAGTATGCCAGTTTTGCGGAGGTCTTCAGCAAGCGAGAGGTTGAGACGTTGCCTCCACATCGGAACTATGTGCCATTGAACTGGTTCCAAATGCTTCTCTTCTCCGTGGACGGGTATATTCTCTCTCCTTGCCAGAAACTTTATCCATGTCAGCCTATATCAAGAAGAATTTGGAGAGGGGTTTTATACGAAAATCTTCCTCCCCGGCCAGGGCCCACTTCTTCTTCGTTAAGAAGAGAGACAGATCTCTTCAACCCTGCATTGACTACCATGGTCTCAACCAGATCATGGTCAAGAAAAAATACCCGTTGGCACTTATATCCGAGCTATTTGACCGTATACGAGGAGCCAGAATTTTAAAAAATTAGACTTGCGTGGGGCTTACAATTTGATTTGAATCCCTCAGGGGGACGAGTGGAAGACGGCGTTCAATACCCGAAAGGGCACTACGAATACCTGGTGATGCCCTTCGGACTGTGTAACGCTCCTGCAGTCTTTCAGGATATCGTCAATGATATCTTCCGAGATCTCCTCTATATCTGTGTTGCAGTCTATCCCGATGATACTTTGATTTTCTCCCCAGATCTGATGACCCATCGGAGGCATGTCCATCAGGTTCTACTGCAACTAGGGGAGAATCGCTTATATGCCCAGTTGGAGAAGTGCGTCTTTGAAAAGAAGTCTTTGCCCTTCCTGGGCTACATCATCTCGGATCAAGGTCTCAAAATGGATCCTGAGAAACTAAAGTCTGTCCTGGAATGGCCACGTCCTCAAGGCCTGAGGGCCATACAGCGTTTCCTGGGATTCGCCAATTTCTACCGGCAGTTTATTCCAAACTTCTCATCTCTGACGGTTCCCATCTCTGCCCTTACCAAGAAGGGTGTGAACGTTAAGGTGTGGACTCCAGAGGCAAAGTCTGCATTTATTAGCCTCAAGAAAGCCTTCACTTCAGCCCGATCCTCCATCATCCAGACATATCTCGGCAGTTTTCATTGGAGGTGGACGCTTCGTCTGTTGGTGCAGGTGCCCTTCTGTTCCAGAGGAGCACCAAAGGAAAGGCAGTAGTATGTGGCTCTTACTCGAGACTTTTTTCTTCAGCAGAGCGCAATTACTCTATTGGGGATCGGGAGCTACTGGCCATCAAATTGGCTCTGGAGGAGTGGAGACATCTTCTAGAGGGCGCAGCTCACCCCATCTTGACCTACAGTGACCACAAGAACCTCATCTCCAGTCCGCTCAACGACTAAATCCCCGTCAAGCCAGGTGGTCGCTGTTCTTCACCCATTTCCAATTCCATCCTGCTGACAAGTATGTGAGGGCCGATGCCCTGTCCAGGTCATTTGAGATGGATGACACGGTGGAGACCCTTCAAAGTATTATAGACCCATCCTGCATTGTCACTGCCAACTCTTTGCAGGTTAGAGACATCCCTCCGGGGAGGACTTTTGTTCGGTTGGCAGACAGGAGAAGAATTCTCCGCTGGGGACACAGCTCTAAACTGGCCGGGCACGCTGGTGTTTGTAAGACCCGGGACCTGATTGCTCGTCTCTTCTGGTGGCCCACGCTACCAAAAGATGTTGTGGACTTTGTCTCTTCCTACACAGTGTGTGCTTCTAACAGGGTTACTCACTCCAGGCCTGCCGGCCTGCTCCAACCTCTGCCTGTACCCAATGCCCCCTGGCAGCACATTGCGATGGACTTTGTCACAGACCTTCCTCCCTCAGCAGGATGCAACACTGTCTGGGTGGAGGTGGACCGGTTCTCGAAGATGGCACATTTTATCCCTCTGACTGGCCGTCCTTCTGCTCCCCGACTAGTAAGTCTCTTCATTCAGCACATCTCCTGCTTGCATGGCTTGCCCCTTCACATTGTGTCCGATCGCGGGGTTCAATTTACCTCAAAGTTCTGGAGAGCCCTCTGTAAACTCCTGGATGTGAGATTGGACTTTTCCTCAGCCTATCACCCCCAGTCCAATGGGAAAGTCGAGAGGATCAACCAGATCATGGAGAATTATCTCCGCCACTTTATTTCCTTGCAGCATGATAACTGGGTACAGCTTCTTCCATGGGCCGAGTTTTCGTTTAACAACCACACAAGCGAGTCCACCACTTCCACTCAATTTTATATCGTGTACAGTCAACATCCTAGAGTCCCTCTTCCTGTGTCGACTACATCTCAGGTACCCGTTGCTGACTCTGCATTTGGGGACTCTCTGCAAATCTCGCAACAGACCCGGTCCCCTATTTTGCTAGCAGTCGATCGCATTAAGCGAAAAGCGGATACAAAGAGAAGAGAGCCGTCTCAGTATCTTCCAGGTATCAAAGTCTGGCTGTCCTCACCGAACATTAGTTTGAAGGTGCCTTCATACAAGTTTGCTCCCAGGTTCCTCGGTCCTTTTGAGATTCTGCAACATATAAACCCTGTCTTGTATAAGCTGCGGTTGCCTCCTACCCTCAGAATCCCCAACTCCTTTCATGTGTCCCACCTGAAACCAGTGGTCCTGAACCGCTACAGGGAGGGTATGTTCACACGATTAACAAAATACCTCTGAAAATACAGAGCTGTTTTCAAGGGAAAACAGCTCCTGATTTTTAGACGTGTTTTGAGCAACTCGCGTTTTTCGCTGCGTTTTCTACGGCCGTTTTTGGAGCTGTTTTCAATAAAGTCTATGAGAAAACGGCTCCATAAATGTCCCAAGAAGTGTCCTGCACTTCTTTTGATGAGCCGTCATTTTACGCGCCGTATTTTGACAGTGACGCGTAAAATGACAGCTCGTCTGCACAGAACATCGTAAGACCCATTGCAAGCAATGGGCAGATGTTTGCCGACGTATTGGTGCCGTCTTGTCAGGCGTAATTCGAGGCATAAAACGCCTTCATTACGTCTGAAAAGAGGTTGTGTGCACATACCCTAAGACTTCCAGTTCTATAGTTGCTCCCAGCGGTTCTTCTGATGTGTTTGAGGTGAGGGAGATCCTGGACTGCAAAAGGGTAGGAGGAAGGACTTTCTATTTAGTGGACTGGAGAGGGTTTGGTCCTGAGGAGACGTCCTGGGAACCAGAAGAGAACCTCAGTGCCCCTGCTCTCATTAAGAAATTTCTCTCTCACTCTGGTCCCAAAAGAGGGGGCGTAAGAGGGGGGATACTATAGACCAGGGCTCACTTCCGCTCCAGTCCTCTGTGTCCCGTAGGATGTGCACGCATGCTTGTGCCCGATCTTAAAGGGCCAGCGCGCGCACATGTGAAACAATCCTAGTCATCAACTACACATGATTCCTGGACTATAAGAAGCGCCCTGCCCTTCTGATCCTTGCCTGAGCATTGTTAGTGTATCCCAAGTCTATCTTGCAAATGGTCCCTTATTGTTTTCCCGTTCCAGTTGTTACCCGTGCCCTGTTAACCGTATCCTGTATTCCGTGCTGTGTTCTCATTTCTGAGCCTCTTAGTGTTGGAGTCGTGCCCTACTGCACCTGCTGTCGTTTGCCACGTCCAGTGTCTTCTGCCATGTCCAGTGTCGTCTGCCACATCTAGTACTTTCCACCACATCTGGAGCAACTTGCTGCACCTACCTCCATCTGTGCTAAAGCCACAGCCACTGTCTGGACTAGTTCAGGTACCCGTGTGTTACGAACTTCTATAGACTTTTGTATAGACTGTGACTAGACCAGCTGCCTATTCGCTACGGCGGAGCGACCTAGTGGGTCCACATACCCTGTGATCTTGACAGTTAGGAGTGAGGCAATGACTGTATTGCACAGCCGCAGCCCTGCTCTAACGGCGGAGATCAGAAAAACCTCTGATCATTGACGAT
Source organism: Rhinoderma darwinii (assembly GCF_050947455.1). NCBI lineage: Eukaryota > Metazoa > Chordata > Amphibia > Anura > Rhinodermatidae > Rhinoderma > Rhinoderma darwinii. Next base: position 398,218,056 of record NC_134687.1, read on the forward strand.
AATCCCCTGAATGCTGCAATCAAAGCTGACCACAGCATTCAAGGGGAAAATGCTAAGGGAGATGCCCCTTGGATCGCGATGTGATTGAGGGACATACCATATATGGGCAGACATAAAGTTGTCCATTATGACTGTGAGAGACACTATGGGGTTAATTACTATTAATGTGAGGCACATGGAGGTACAAAACTCTTCACACCACATGCCTCACATCAAAAAACGGAAGACATTTTTTTTTTATTATTATTTTTGGCAAGTATCATTTTGGTATTGAGAATCGCAATAGTACACAAATTATTTGTATTAAAGTCCAAATTCTGGTAACGTGACATCCCTAATGTAATGTACTGTCTTCAATTGTATCCGCGTCCTTAGGAAGCAGATACAATTGAAAGCGCCGATGAAGCAAGGGAACTAATTTCCCATCCTCATCATTCGACACTTTATTGTGGTGCAGGCAGCTCGATTACGGCATCGCGCCGCCTGCCGTCGTTCCGCTGGAGCAGGCCTGATCAGAAAAGACCAGGCCTGCATAAACGGAAACTTTCTTGCTGAGTCCCGCTAATGCTAGTAACACCTAGCGCGGGTACTCCTTTGTATCTGAAGGAGTCCCCGCACTAGGTATATAGTGGCACACGCATCCGAGATGAGCAAAAATTCTGACTCATCTCAGGTGATCCTGCGCCACTTAAAAGACTCAGTAACATCTCTAAGCTGTCATTAGTTAGTTTACATCACGTAGTGGCCGGTTACCTAAGTTCAATGGCCTAAGTAGGCCAATGAACTGAGGTAACCCGGGAACACGTGATGTAAACTAACTAATGACAGCTTAGAGCTTAGTTTTTTATCACAGACCCAGGAAGGTAAGTATAATAATGGTTTTGCTTTTTTACTTATTAGTGTTACTAATGTTTTTTTTGTGTGTTTTTTTACAGGTTTGGTCGTTGGACTAAGTCGGATTTGAGGACTAACTTGATAACGGCGTTTTTTTTTCCAATAAATTGGTTAACCAGTCCTGCATCAACGGAAACTTTATTGCTGAGCCCTGCCAATGCTAATAACTCCTAACGCGGGGACTCCTTTGTATCTGAAGGAGTTCCCGCACTAGGTTTATAGTGGCACACGCACCCGAGATGCGCCAAAATTATAGCTCATCTCAGGTTAATGGGGTAGCACTGAGCATTATGGTATGTCCACACATAACATAAACACTGCGTATTTTCCGCATGGATTTCATAACAAAAAATCAGCATCATAATACAGTAGCAGCAAAGTGCATGAGATGTGAACAAATCTCCTCCACACACTGCATAAAAAAAAACACTGAAAAACTGTTCATAAATTGACCTGCGTTGCATTTTTTTTAATCCGCAGCATCTCAATTTATGCTGCGGGATCGCTGGTTTTCTGTTGCAGGTTCTCCCTATTGAATTAATTGGGGAGGTAAAACCCGCAACAATTAGCACACGTTGCGATTTTTGTAGCGGAAAACCTGCATCAGGGGCGTCAGCCCTAAAAGTGCCTAGGGCAGCACAAACTCTTAACATGGTCCTGCCGGTACCCACTGCCACCAGCACTGCAGTCTTGGCTCCAGGAGAGAGGGATGACTTTTAAGGTTAATGACACAATTAAAAAGGACGCCTTGTCGTGGCAGATGGGCTCAGACAGTATGATCAAAATGTGCGCTAAGAACCTCACATTCTAAGTGTGCTAAGCAAAGCAGTAATACGAAATAATCTAAATACAGTGCATTTGTTGGTCTTGGCACTGTTGCAATGGTCATTTGCCATTTTGCAGGGATGTGCCAACCAACTTTTTTTCGTGTGTATGTTTTATGTTGACCTCCGCTATTTAACCCTGGCCTGTCTAACTACTCTTCTAATTATTCCATGATACCGCATCCCTGATTTCCCTTACAGCCTTGGCTAGTCTGACTACATCCACTTTACACCAGTGTTCCATTACTCATCTACCCTCACCGGTAGGTTGATGCATAGAGGTTCAGTTGTCCTTGCCACTATAACCTGTACCTCCAAAATATTTCCTTGTATTCTGATTCCACCTCTGCTAGACATTATCCAGCACCAGACCAGCTTTGTACTTTGGCCAGAAATTCAGTAGTGTCTAGATTGGCTCTTTCCCTGGGTATAAAAGAAACTAAAACATTACACTTCAGTTTTCACCAGAGTTTCTCTTTGAGATCTACATATGGCTTACTCAAGCTTAAAGGGTTATTCCCAAGTTGAGTCAATTTTTTTTTTTAGACATTCTAAGCTGAAATTCAATCAAAAAAATCATTTGCTGTTAAAAATGTTAAAAAATGTATTCCCTAACTACCTTTTTTTAAACTTGATAACTCAGCTAGTGCTGGTTATCTTTTATAAAAAGGGGCGTGAGCGGCTCGATGTCAATCAAGCCGCTCTGCAGTATGCGCGCTCCCGACGTTGCTAGATACTGTAGTTCTAGCAGCATCGGGAAAATGTTCGTCTCAACCAGGCATGGTAAGCCTGGTTGAGACGAGCATACTGTGAATTTCAACAGCACGCAACCCTTCTCTGCAACACTCTTTCCCCCCCCCCCGTTGCAGCAAGCCACTTCTCCCCCTCTCGCTAAGCTGCACCACCCCCCATGTAATATGTTTAGTCGCCGCACCGGTCCTGCATCAGCACCCGGCTAACCACAGAAAATATTTTTTTTTTAAACTCACTCATGTCCCTACGAAGATCTGAACGGTCCCGTCACTTTCCATCTTACTGCTACTTGGCATTCACAGTCACAATGCATTGTGGCACAGATGACGTAACCATATCACGCTCACGTGATTACGTCATCTGCGCCCACTGCTTTGTTATTGTGAATGGGAGCGGCGCAAAATAGCAGTAAGAAGAAAAGTGACGGGACCATTCAGATCTTCGTGGGAACGTCTTATGTGAGTTTTTGTTTTTTTTTCTTTTCATTGGAGCGAAGTCACCAAACCTGGGAGCATAGACAACGGACTAACTACTATATGGGGTCATGTTTGTATGTATGTATGGCCATGTATGATAATGTCTGCTGGGGCCCTGTATCTAAGCCAACTTTGTGGTAGGCTTCTATACATGGTATAACAGTCAGTATCACACATGCGCCTGTATCTAAGCCTACCACATGTTTTACTCACTTTTTTTGTGTTTGTGTTTTTTTTACAGGTTTGGTCATTGGACTACGTCAGACTACTTTGATGACGGCTCTTTTTTTGTTTCTACAATAAAATGGTTAATGAGGGTTGTGTTGGGGGTGCTTTATTTCAATAAAATATTTTATCTATATCTTTGTCTTTTCTTTTACAATTTTATTACTACCGCTTTAGTAATGGCTGCTGTCTCATTGGCAACGTCCATTACTAAGGTGGGGCTTAGTGTTATCCGGTGCAGAGGCTAACACTATCTCCCATTATTACTCCGGTACCCACCACCACCAGGGGTGCCGGGAAGAGCCAGATATCATCCAGTACCCGACCATCTGTTATGATGGTCGGGTACTGGGGTGGCCGCAGGCTGATATTATGAGGCTGGGAAGGGCCAAAAACAGTGACCCTTCCCACCCTTGTAATGCTAGACTACTGCTGTGTTGTATCTGTCTGGTTATGAAAATGGGGGAGGACCCCACGTAATTTTTTTTATTATTTATTACATTTTTTGGAAATATATTTTTAAAAAGACGTGGGGTTCCACCCAATTTATCATAACCAGCCACATACAACACAGCAGCAACAACCTAGCATTACAAGGGTGGGAAGTGCCACTGTTTTTTCCTTTTCCCAGTCTAAGAATACCATCCTGCGGCCGCCCCAGTTCCCGACCATCGCTACAGATGGTTGGGTACTGGATCGTACTCATCTCTTCCCATCAACACTGTTGGCGGTGGGTACCGGGGTAATAATGGGGTCAGTCTTAGCCTCTGCACCAGCTACCACTAAGTACCGCCTTAGTAATGGACATTGTCAATCAGTCAGCGTCCATTACTAAAGTGGTAGGAATAAAACTTTCAAGGAAAATACACAGATACAAAATGTTATTGAAATAAAGTACCCCCAACACAAGAAGAAAGCGCCGTCATCTATGTAGTCCTCGAATCCAACATAGTCCAACAACCGAAACTGTAAAAAAATGGGGCAGCTATGTTGGGCATTATATTGTATGGGGGGCATACATATCCCATAGTAGCCTTATGTAATGGGGCACAGCAGACAGTAATCTTATACAGTATAAGATTTTTGTCTGCTGTGCACCTGTCTCTCAGGGCTTATTTACACGAACATGAAATACGTCCGTGCAACGCGCGATTTTCACGCGTGTCGTACGGACCTATGTTAGTCTATAGGGCCGTGCAGACAGTCCGTGATTTTTGCACAACGTGAGTCCGTTGCGTAAAATTCACGACATGTCCTATATTTGTGCGTTGTTCGCGCATCACGCACCCATTGAAGTCAATGGGTGCGTGAAAATCACGCATGCCACACGGAAGCACTTCCATGGGACGAGCGTGATTCACGCAACAGCTGTCAAACTATGAATGTAAACAGAAAAGCACCACGTGCTTTTCTGTTTCCAAACATCCAAACGGAGTGTCATAATGATGGCGGCTGTGCGAAAATCACAAAGCCGCGCATCATACGGGGCTGACACACGGAGCCGTTAAGTGCCTTTTGCGCACGCAAAACGCAGCATTTTTTGCGTGCGCAAAACGCACACGCTCGTGTAAATCCGGCCTCAGCCTAACTTTTTGTTGGCTTAGATACTTGATATAACAGTGTCACCCATGTACCCTGTATGTAAGCCTACCCCATGTGTTATAAATTTTGTATTTGTGTGTGTTTGTGTTTTTAGAAAAAACTGAGTTTTGATACAAATATTTTTTACGTCTTTTGCTGTATTCTGAAAAAAAACATTAAAAAAGGGATAGCACAAGGAATCATTTCACAAAAGAATGCTTCAGGCCTAATTTATATATTTTAATCAGGTTACGCTGGACCTATTGTACTACGTAGTATATTCGGTGGACTACTGTGATGATCTACGATTTTTGTTTAAATAAAATGGTTAGCGAGGATTCTATGGTGGATTATTTATTCCAAGCAATTTTTTTTGGAATATCTATGTTTTTTTATACTTTATTAGCTCATACATAATGAAAGTTGTCTTTTTGACGACGTCCATTAGGCTAGCAGTAAACAGCCATTACCCTGGTATCAACCTCCACTACGGTTATTGGGAAGTACCTGGTACAATCCAGTTCTCGATCCAGTGATGCTGGACCACTGGGGCAGCCGCAGGCTGGTATTATTAGCCTGGGAATGGACAAAACCAGTGGCCCTTCCCACCCGTGTAATGCCAGGCTGCTGCTGCTGTGTTGTATCTGGCTGGTTATTAAAAATGTGGGGGACCCCACGTCTATTGTTAAATTTGTTAATATTTTTTAAAAGAACGACGTGGGGTCACCCCCATTTTCATAACCAGCCAGATACAACACGGTAGCAGCCTAGCATTACAAGGGTGGGAAGGTCCACTGTTTTTGGCCCTGCCCAGCCTCATAATGCCAGCCTACGGCCGCCCCAGTGCCCGACCATCACAACAGTTTGTTGGGTACTGATGGTTGGGTACTGGATCGTACCAAGCTCTTCCCGGCACCCCTGGTGGCGGTGGGTACCGGGTAATAATGGGTGGTTAGTGCTAGCCTCTGCACCGGCTAATACTAAGCCCCGCCTTAATAATGGACACTCTCAACCAGCCAACTGCCATTATCTAGACACTAATAAAGTTTAAACAAATAAACACAAATACAATTTTTTAATTGAAATAAGAAATCCCCCACAAAACCCTCATTAACCATTTTATTAAAAATTTGCAGAAAACGTAGATCTACGCAGTAGTCCAACGAATCAAAGATGTAGTCCAATCGGTACAGCAAAATCTGCAAAAAAATAAAATGTGAACAGTGCCAATACTTATACTCACCTACACATATATACACGCACATACAAAAAAACACACACACACACACACACACACACATATACACACATATACACAAACACACACACATGTATACACACAAACACAAACACACTCACACACATATATACACACACAAACACACATACACAAACACACACATATACACACAAACACACACACACACATACACAAACACACACACATATACACACAACACACATACACAAACGCACACACATATGCACACACATATACACACACACACATACACATATACACACACACATACACACAAACATATACACACAAAAACACACACACAAACATGTACAAACACATACACATATACACACATACACACACACACACACATATACACACACATATACACAAAAAGAAACACATATACACACACATATACACACAAACATACAAACACACACATAAACACACACACATATACTCACACATACACATATACACACAAACATACAACACACACATATACACACATATACATACACATATACACACAAACACACACACATACACAAACACACACACATATGCACACACACACACACATACACAAACACACACACACACATAGACACACAAACAAACACACACACACACACTCATATATATACACACAAATACTTCACAAACCTTCAGCGGATCGCAGACTTCTCATGACTGGTGCCTTGCCCTGCATCTACTGCACATGCACACACATACACATATACACACACACATATATACACACACACACACACACACACATATACACACAAAAACACACACACACAAACATATACAAACACATACACATATACACACATACACACACCCACACACACACACAAACATATACCCACACATATACACACACATATACACAAAAACAAACACATATACACACACACATATACACACAAACATACAAACACACATATACACACACATACACATATACACACAAACACACATACACAAACACACACACATATACACACACACAAACACACACACACACACATAGACACACAAACAAACAAACACACACATATATATACACACACACAAACACTTCACAAACCTTCAGCGGACCGCAGACTTCTCACGACTGGTGCCTTGCCCTGCATGTACTGCGCATGCGCCGATATGCGCGTTCATGAGAAAAATGACATCCTCTCCTAAGGACGGAGAGGATATCATTGCGCATGCACGGCCACCGCTAAGGGTAAATAGCGGTGGCCAGATCACTAGACAACGAGCTACAAACAAAGAGGGACTAACAGCGACTTCAAGCAAGAATATCCCGAAAACGACATCGCTGGGCTAAAGACAGGTAATTACAAAAATTATTTAAATTCGAAGGGTGAGCTTAATAGCTTGATTTTTGTAGATGGGAATAATCCTTTAAGTCAACTGAAAAAAAACAAAGTGTTGCAGCAGATTTTGTATCAATGTGACCCTCTTGTCAAAGCAGGGGCAGGCTGCCCACTCTGGTTACAGGTGGTTGTGAGCATGGCATGGGGGTGAGAAAACGTACTTGTTTTACAGTTTCCACAGGTCTCTCATACATTACTCTCAGTTGTCTCTGTTAGCCTCTTAGCCAAAGGATAATTTTTATAAAATTTTAATTTACGTAAAAGTCATTGCTAATCAGCTAAGGACGGTTGTAAACAAATTTGTAGTCTTTAAATACATTATTGTGCCCATACATAACTGCCACTATCTAAGCCAGGTAGGAAGAAGATATTGGGTATAGGCCAAGAAAAGCATCCCAGCCTAGAAGTAAAATGTTAAAATGGTTTTCACACTCTTTATGTAACCCAAAGGGTTGTTATAATTGTTCTTTTGCACAAATTTAACAGCTTAGCTGTAACTATTTAATTGTTGACTAAACTTTCACAATTCACTTCTATCTGGTAACCAGAAACAGTAGTAATGACAGTTACTGTTATATAACAATATAAGGGGAATCTTAATTGAAATGTAAAAATGTTTTTCAAAAGTAGACTTTTTCTTTAGATGTCCTAACATATGGAAATATATTTAAAAGCTCTCCTTATAACTAACTTCTTACAACAAGGATGGCTTTGAATGTTTGTGTACAGCTGATTGTTTGTTGGCTTCTGCTCCGAGTCAAGGTTTTACCAAATTCACTGGAAAAGTAACTGCATTTCGTATGTCTTAAACATTTTTTAGAAATTCCATTTATTTTGTTTACTTGGTCTTTTGAAACAGCTACATAAAAAAGAATAAAAGTTCAGAGATCATAAAATACACATAGAAAGTAGAAAATAATGTATATCATATGAGCAAGGACTCAAACTACATTTCTAGACAGAACGTGTTGCTGTTCCTTTGTTGTAGTTGACAAGTTTCTAGCATTCCTTGTGCCACATTGTAACTTAAATGCTATACAAGGACAATGTATCAAACCGTCACCCTTGATCAAATAACACCTTAAGAGGAATTTGATGGTTCAAGAATAACCTAAGCTTTATATACAGTAGGAACATTTAATCAACATGCAATGCATAATAAAACCATTGCACTTTTGTACGCAGTGCACATGATGAAGAGGTGCACTTTAAGTGCTGTAAGACTATGGAACTTTGAGTGTGGTAATAGTTAAAGGGGCTGCATGACTGTTTTTTTTTCCAGAAGCCACGCCATTTTTTTCCATGGACTGTGTCTGCTATTGCAGCTCCATTGCATTCAAGTGTTAAGCCGCAATTTCAGACATAGCCCATGGACTGTTTCTGGAGAAAAGCAGCCACGTTTTCTTAATATCATGAAACTCCTCTCCTTTATTATATAAAATTAATTTAAACACGTTTTTGATGCATTTGTAGAAAAACATAATATTACATGTTATCTGTATTAGATGTATTAAAAATGGTAATTGGTCCAGATATTTATTCTGATGGTAATAAAATTGAAAATTGTTTTTTATCTCATATAGTTTTTGTCCCATTTTAGCTCTTTTAAGAGTGACAATGGAAATATACATACATACATACATACATACATACATACAGATGTAGCAAAGTATTCATACTACATATGTCTCAATATCTAGAGCAAAACTTTTGTAGTGCTTTTTATTTGCTTCACTATGCAGTGCTCTAACGTTGATAGGCCAGTGGAATTACTGTCACTTGCTAACTACCCATCTACATGATCAGACTCCATGGTAATTAAATGTCCACACACTTTTCAGCCTATATTAACTTGCTTCAGTCAAATAACTTTTCAATTGCCTTAAAATCCTACTTGGATAGATCATGGACATAATACTATGCCATACTATTATTTTAAGTTGTATGTGAGTTCTTGTTAAATTGGCTGTTTGTGAGGAAAAAGTAGTGCATAACCTTATTTTTTGCTATTCTGCTATTTTTGCTCTTGTCTACTGTGGCATTTCTTCACTATATACCTGTGCTAAAATAATGTTATTTACAAAATAGAAGGTAACTAAAGTTAAGTACTCACCACTATTTATAGAAAATAGTCAAAAGAAAATAGGACCCACTTTCTAAGGGTCTGTTCACATCAGCGTTAGTTTCCGCTGAGGGGTTCAGTCGGAGCGGAAAGTCAAACGGAAATCTCAGTCTCCGCTTCCCTCACCATTGAACTCAATGGTGACGGAAACCTAGCTAATGGCTTCCGTCTGTCACCGTTGTGACAGGGTTCCGTCATTTTGGAACAAAACAGTTGACTGCGGAACCCTGTCACAACGGTGACAGACGGAAACCATTAGCTAGGTTTCAGTCACCATTGAGTTCAATGGTGAGGGAAACGGAAGCTGAGGTTTCCGGTTGATTTTCCGCTGAGGGGTTAACCCGACGGAAACCTCTGACGGAACCCCTCAGCGGAAACGAACGCTGATGTGAACAGGCCCTAAGACCTGTAAAGCCAAGTGTAAGGCATGGATGTGAGTCGCAAAATAATAAAGTCTCCGACAAGCCCGGATAAATGCGACAGAAAAAGCTTTTCTATGGTGCCAACTTGGGTAGGAGATACCACCCATAATAGAGTTAAGAACACTTTTTGCACAGATCAGAGGTACAGTTCTTGAATGTTACATAACCCAGCACATTGTTTAGAAAACTATGATACAAGAGTAGTAGAGGTTGCAACAGTGTTCTTTTTTCATTATTTTCTCATGGTTCAAATGATCTTATTTGATACAGGAGTGTATTAAACTATGGGGATTCATATGCGGTCTTCTCTTGGGCCTCATGCCCATTTCAGTTATTTTTGTCAGGGTGCCATCTGTTTTTTAACTGATAGCACCCTAACACATTAATTTCAATAGCGCCATGCACACTTCCATTGTTTTAATGGAACCGTGTGGCCGTTCCGACAAAAATAGAACAGGTCCTACTCCTGTCCATTTTTGACGAAACAGTCTCGGCCATTCCATTCATTTGGTCCGTTGAAACAACGGGCTTCACGCGGAAGCCATCCGTGTGCGGTCCGTATTTCACGGATCCGTCACTAGCGGCCGTACAACGGGCAACGGAAGTGTGCATGAGGCCTTAGGCTCAAGGTGCTTAAAAAAAACAAAACATGATCTCTATCCCAAAATGTCTATATTATCACGAGATGTGTCTATGTGTGGCAACTCTGTGGTTGTGAAGTGGATGCAGCTTGTCAAGGGTTTTGCTAGCATGTCGCGATATTGTATAAACCTCTTCCCACGCCACGAAGCAACTGTACGTCCTGGCAAGGAGTTACTTCCCGCACCAGGACGTACAGTTACTGCTGGCCCAAATATATTCAATATATTTATTACAGAAAAATGATTTTTACAAATACTTGCATATTAGGCACGCATTCTCCGTTTCCATTCCTCTTTCCTCTACTCAATTACTAAGCGCTTACCCAAATGATTTACATAACTATAAACAAAAATGGGAAAATTATCTCCACATCTCTATCTCAGAAAACCAATGGAAAAAATATATACATTTGGTATCATTGTAATGTTATTGGGCCGCAGAATAAAGTTAAGTTGACGATTTTACTGCACTGTGAAAGCTGTAAAAACTAAACACAAAAAGCAATGGAGGAATCCGGTCTTTTTTACAATTTCAGCCCGCAAATAATTATTTTTCCGTTTTCCAGTACATTATATGGTACTTTAAATGGTCTCAATAGATACTACAACTCCTCCCGCAAAACAAAAACTCTCACACCACTCTATTGTTGAAAAAAATAAAAAAGTTATGGCTCTTGGAATTTGGGAAGTGGAAAACGAAAAAGAAAAAGCAAAAAATGGATCAGTCCCGAAAGGGTTAATTAATTTTGAATGAGAAAAACCATTTATGACCACATGTGGGGTATTGCCGTACTCGTGAGAAATTCCTTTACAGATTTTGGGCGGCTTTTTCTCCTTTATCCCTTGTGAAAATGAAAAATTCAACATTTTAGTGGAAGAAATGTTGATATTTATTTTCACGGCCCAATCTCTAATAAATTCTGCAAAAGACCTGTGGGGTCCAAATGCTCACTATAACTTTAGCTAGATTCCTTAACCCCTTAAGGACGCAGCCACTTTAGGACCTTATGACACAGCCTCATTTTTTAAATCTGATGTGTGTTACTATACAGTGGAGGAAATAAGTATTTGATCCCTTGCTGATTTTGTAAGTTTGCCCACTGTCAAAGTCATGAACAGTCTAGAATTTTTAGGCTAGGTTAATTTTACCAGTGAGAGATAGATTATATAAAAAAAAAAAAAAGAAAATCACATTGTCAAAATTATATATATTTATTTGCATTGTGCACAGAGAAATAAGTATTTGATCCCCTACCAACCATTAAGAGTTCAGCCTCCTCCAGACCAGTTACACGCTCCAAGTCAACTTGGTGCCTGCATTAAAGACAGCTGTCTTAACTGGTCACCTGTATAAAAGACTCCTGTCCACAGACTCAATTAATCAGTCTGACTCTAACCTCTACAAAATGGGCAAGACCAAAGAGCTTTCTAAGGATGTCAGGGACAAGATCATAGACCTGCACAAGGCTGGAATGGGCTACAAAACCATAAGTAAGACGCTGGGTGAGAAGGAGACAACTGTTGGTGCAATAGTAAGAAAATGGAAGACATACCAAATGACTGTCAATCGACATCGATCTGGGGCTCCATGCAAAATATCACCTCGTGGGGTATCTTTGATCCTGATGAAGGTGAGAGCTCAGCCAAAAACTACACGGGAGAACTTGTTAATGATCTCAAGGCAGCTGGGACCACAGTCACCAAGAAAACCATTGGTAACACATTACGCCGTAATGGATTAAAATCCTGCAGTGCCCGCAAGGTCCCCCTGCTCAAGAAGGCACATGTACAGGCCCGTCTGAAGTTTGCAAATGAACATCTGGATGATTCTGAGAGTGATTGGGAGAAGGTGCTGTGGTCAGATGAGACTAAAATTGAGCTCTTTGGCATTAACTCAACTCGCCGTTTTTGGAGGAAGAGAAATGCTGCCTATGACCCAAAGAACACTGTCCCCACTGTCAAGCATGGAGGTGGAAACATTATGTTTTGGGGGTGTTTCTCTGCTAAGGGAACAGGACTACTTCACCGCATCAATTGGAGAATGGATGGAGCCATGTACCGTCAAATCCTGAGTGACAACCTCCTTCCCTCCAACACGACATTAAAAATGGCTCGTGGCTGGGTCTTCCAGCACGACAATTACCCGAAACATACAGCCAAGGCAACAAAGGAGTGGCTCAAAAAGAAGCACATTAAGGTCATGGAGGGGCCTAGCCAGTCTCCAGACCTTAATCCCATCGAAAACTTATGGAGGGAGCTGAAGATCCGAGTTGCCAAGCGACAGCCTCGAAATCTTAATGATTTACAGATGATCTGCAAAGAGGAGTGGGCCAAAATTCCATCTAACATGTGGGCAAACCTCATCATCAACTACTAAAAATGTCTGACTGCTGTGCTTGCCAACAAGGGTTTTGCCACCAAGTATTAAGTCTTGTTTGCCAAAGGGATCAAATACTTATTTCTCTGTGCACAATGCAAATAAATATATATAATTTGGACTATGTGATTTTCTTTTTTTTTTTTAAATATAATCTATCTCTCATTGGTAAAATTAACCTAGCCTAAAAATTCTAGACTGTTCATGTCTTTGACAGTGGGCAAACTTACAAAATCAGCAAGGGATCAAATACTTATTTCCTTCACTGTATGTGGTAATATTTTGGGAATGCTTTTACCTATCCAAACGATTCTGAGAATGTTTTCTCGTGACATATTGTACTTTAAGTTAGTGCAAAAATGTGGTCAATATATTCAATATTTTTGTGTGAAAAACACCAAAATTTAGAGAAAATTTGCAAACAATTAGCATTTTATAAATTCAAATGTATCTGTTTGTAAAACAGATAGTTATACCACACAAAATAGTCACTAGTTAACATTTCCCATATGTCTACTTTAGATTGGCATCATTTTTTGAACATCCTTTTATTTTTCTAGGACGTTACAAGACTTATAAGTTTAGCAGCAATTTCTCAAATTTTCAAGAAAATTTCAAAAGCCTATTTTTTTAGGGACCAGTTCAGTTCTGAAGTCGCTTTGAGGGCCTTATATATTAGGAACCCCCACAAATCACCCCATTTTAAAAACTGCACCCCTTAGAGTATTCAAAACAGCATGCGTTTCACAGGAATTAAAGCAAAGTTGAAGGGAAATTTGCAAATTAAATTTTTTTGTGCAGAAATTCCATTTTAATACATTTTTCCTGTAATACTAAAGGTTTTTTACCAGAGAAACACAACTCAATATTTATTGCTCTGATTCTGAAGTTTTTATAAATATCCCACATGTGGCCCTAGTGCGCTACTGGACTGAAACAAAAGCCCCAGAAGCAAAGGAGCACTTAGAGGATTTTTGGGCCTTCCTTTTCTTAAATTATATTTCAGGCACCATGTCAGGTTAGAAGAGGTCTGGTGGTGCAAAAATAAAGGAAACACCCCAAAATAGACCCCATTTTGGAAACTACACCGCTTGAGGAATTCATCTAGGGGTCTAGTGAGCATTTTGACTCCACAGGTATTTCATAGATTTCATTAGAATTGGGCAGTGAAAATGAAAAATTACATTATTTTCCAATAAGATGTAGCTTTACCTCAATATTTTTCCTTTTTTCAACAAATAAATGAGGAAAAGCACCCCAACATTTGTAAAGCAACTTCTCCAGAGTACGGAAATACCAAACATGTGGTCATAAACTGCTGTTTGGGCAAGCAGCAGAACTCAGAAGGGAAGGCACGCCATTTAGCTTTTGGAGCGCTGATTTTGCTGGATTCATTTCTCTGAACCATGTCGCATTTGTAAAGCTCCTAAGGAACCAGTACAGTGGAAACCCCCCAAAAGTGACTCCATTTAGGAAACTACACCCCTTGAGGAATTCATCTAGGGGTGTAGTGAGCATTTTGACCTCACAGGTGTTTCATAGATTTCATTAGAATTGGGCAGTGAAAATGAAAAATGACATTATTTTCCAATAAGATGTAGCTTTACCTCAAAATTTTTATTTTTTTCAACAAATAAATGATGAAAAGCACCCCAACATTTGTAAAGCAACTTTTCCAGAGTACGGAAATACCCAACATGTGGTCATAAACTGCTGTTTGGGCAAGCAGCAGGACTCAGAAGGGAAGACACACTATTTAGCTTTTGGAGTACAGATTTTGCTGGTTTGATTTCTCGGCACCATGTCGCATTTGTAAGGTACCAGTACAGTGGAAAAAAGTGACTCCATTTGGCAAACTACACCCATTGAGGAATTCATCTAGGGGTGTAGTGAGCATTTTGACCCCACAGGTGTCTCATCAGTGGCGTAACTACCGCTATAGCAGCCGGCTTAGTTGGACCACCATTTGGCTTTTGAAGCGCAGATTTTGCTTGGTGTTTTAGTGGTATTTTATCTTATAATGTGGGGGCATATGTAAGGTGGGCGGAGTACATCAGGGTATATGTAAGCTGGGCGATGTACATTAGGGTATATGTAATATGTGCGGGTACATCAGGCTATATGTAAGCTGTGAGGAGTACATCAGGGTATATGTAATATGTGCGGAGTACATCAGGATATATGTAAGCTGTGCAGAGTACATCAGGGTATATGTAATATGCGCGGAGTACATCAGGATATATGTAAACTGTGAGGAGTACATCAGGGTATATGTAATATGTGCGGGTACATCAGGATATATGTAATATGTGAGGAGTACATCAGGGTATATGTAATATGCGCGGAGTACATCAGTGTATATGTAAGCTGGGCGGAGTACATCAGGGTATATGTAAGCTGTGCGGAGTACATCAGGGTATATGTAAGCTGTGTGGAGTACATCAGGGTATATGTAAGCTGGGCGGAGTGCATCAGGGCATAATAGGATGATGTAATAATGGGGTGAATGAATAATCCATGGATTGGTGTGGTACACTTTGAACCAATCCTTTATGCACAGGCCGGGGTATTGGGTATTATACAGAATATCTGCGCTCCAGTGTTGCCTAATCTTTGACTTCTTCACTAGCCCTATAAGCAGCCCAAGGCCCTAAAGTTTCCTCATCTCCGCTGCATCTACAGGGTCCACCTGTGGGGTCCAGCAAATGATGATGTGGGGTATGTAGTGAAATTCTACTGGACCTAAAATATTAGTCTGGGCCGTCATTCAGCATCATTGCGTTTTGAGAGTCATAACGTGTTATTTTTCCGGTGACTGAGCTGTGTGAGGGCGCGTTTTTTGTGTAACGAGTTGAAATTTTTATTGGTTCCATTTTGGGGTACATGCAATTTTTTTTAATCACTATTTATTCAATTGTTTGGGAGATGAGGAAACCAAAAAACAGCCATTCTAGCACGTTTTTTGTTTTTTTACAGTGTTCACCGTGCAGTATAAACAACATGTTAACTTTATTCTGCGGGGCGATACGATTACAGCGACATCAAATTGATATTGTTTTTTTACGTTTCACTACGTTCCCACAATAAAAATACTCTTTTCTAAAAAAAATCATGTTTTAGTGTCGCCATTTTCTGACAGCCATAACTTTTATTTTTTCATTGATATAGCTGCGGGAGGGCTTGTTTTATGCGTATCGAACTGTCGTTTCTATTGGTACCATTTAAAAAAAAAAAATTGAGACAAGATGACCAAAAAATAAAATGCTGTCATTGTTTTTTATAAAAAAAATTTACGGTGTTCACAGTGCGGTAAAAAAAATGTGACATTTTTATAGATCAGGCCGTTCCGAACGCGGCGATACCTATTATGTATAGTTTTTTTTCATGTTTTCATTTTTTTCCTAATAATAAAGGAGTTGATCAGGGAAACAGGGCGATAGTTGTATTTATTATTTATTTATTTATTATTTATTTATTTATTTTTCTTTCACATTTTTTACTTTTTCTTTTACACTGACCTGGGGACTTGAAGATCTGGTCTTCTGATCCCCGATACAATACACTGCACTACTTATGTAGTGCAGTGTATTGTAACTGTTATTCTTCAACGGACAGTTAGCGTATTAGGTCCTGCCTCGGGCAGGACCTAATAGGCTTCCGTACCTCAGCAACCAGGAAGCCTAGCAACGGCTTCCTGGTTGCCATAGCAACCATCGCCACCCGCGATCCATCGCGGGGGGGCCCGGGGGTACAGAGGGAGCTCCCTCCCTCTGTAAACCACTTCAATGCGGCGAACGTCATTGACAGCCGCATTGAAGGGGTTAAATGGCTGAGATCGGCGGTAACAGCCATCGCAGCCATTGCAGCGGCATGTCAGCTGTGTATAACAGCTGACAGCCGCTGAAGATAAAGCGCGCACAGCTCCTGTGCACGCTTTATCTACAGGGCGTGACTGTACGCCTGTGTGCGGGAAAGCACTTTGTATTTAGACGTACAGTCACGCCCATGTGCGGGAAGGGGTTAAGGTATATAGTTTCCCAAATGGGTTCACTTCTGGGGTGTTTCCACTGTTTTCGTCACTCACTGGCTTTGCCACTGCAACATGGCACCCAAAACCACTCCAGCAATACCTGCGCTCCAAAATCCAAATAGTGCTCCTTCCATTCTGAGCCGTGCCGTGGGTCTAAACAGCAGTTTATTACCACATATAGGGTATTGCCATAATCGGGAGACATTGCTTTAGAAATCTTGGGGTGCTTTTTCTCCTTTATCCCTTGTGAAAATTAAAATTCTATATTTTAGTGGAAAAAATTTTGATATTTATTTTCCCGGCCTAATTCTAATAAATAATGCAATAGACATGTGGGGTCTAAATGCTCACTACAACCCTAGATAGATTCCTTAAGGGGTGTACTTTTGGGGTGTGTCCACTGTTTTGTTCCCTCAGGAGCTTTGCAAATGCGACATGGCACCCGAAAACCATTCCAGCAAAATCTGTGCTCCAAAATCCAAATGGTGTTCCTTCCCTTCTGAGCCCTGTCGTGGGTCTAAACAGCAGTATATTACCACATATGGGGTATAGCCATAATCGAGAGAAATTGCTTTACAAATGTTGGTGTGCTTTTTCTCCTTTATTCCTTGTAAAAATTAATAATGTCTGTTTTTAAAGAAAAAGATAGATTTTCATTTTCACAGCCTAATTCCACTAAATTCTTCAAAAAACTGTGCGGTTAAAATGCTAACTATACACCTAGAAAAATTCCTTGAGGGGTGTCGTTTCCAAAATCGGGTCACTTTTGGGGGGTTTCCATTGTTTTGGTTCCTCCAGGGCGTTGCAAACACTACATGGCACGAAAACCATTCCAGCAAAATCTGCGCTCCAAAATCCAAATGGCGCTCCTTCCCTTTTGAGCACTGCTGTGGGTACAAACAGCAGTTTATTAACACATATTTGGTATTGCCGTAATCGGGAGAAATTACTTTACAAATGTTCTGGTGATTTTTCTCCTGTATTTCTTGTAAAAATGTCTATGTTTTTTTTCAGAAAAAAAAGTAGATTTTCATTTTCACAGCCTAATTCCAATAAATTTAGCAAAAACCTGTGGGGTCAAAATGATAGTTATACCCCTAGATAAATTCTTTGAGGGGTGTAGTTTCCAAAACGGGGTCACTTTTGGGGATTTCTACTGTTTTTGCCTCACAAGACCTCTTCAAACCTGACATGGTGCCTAAATTTTTTTTTTTTTAAAAAAGAAGGCCCAAAAAATCAACTAGGTGCTCCTTTGCTTCTGAGGCCTGTGTTTCAGTCCAGTAGCACACTAGAGCCACATGTGGGATATTTCTAAAAATTGCAGAATCTGGGAAATAAATATTGAGTTGCATTTCTCAGGTAAAACCTTCAGTGGTACAAAAAAAAAGTATTATAATTGAATATTGGCAAACTGGTTTAATTCCTGTGAAACGCCTAAATAAACTTTCTGAATTCTGTTTTGAATACTTTGAGGGGTGTAGTTTTTAAAATGGGTTGACTTATGAGGTCTTTCTGATATATAGGGCCCACAAAGCCACTTCAAAACAGAACTGGTCCATAAAAAATTTTTGAAAATGTTCTTGAAAATGTGAGAAATTGCTGCTATAGTTCTAAGTCTTGTAACGTCCTGGAAAAATGAAAGGATTTTAAAAAAACGATGCCAACGTAAAGTAGACATATGGGAACTGTTAACTAGTAATGTTTTTGTGTGGTATAACTATCTGTTTTACAAGCAGATACATTAATATTTAGAAAAATGCTATTTTTTGCAAATGTTCTCTAAATTTTGGTGTTTTTCACAAATAAATACTGAATTTATTGACCAAATTTTACCACTAGCATAAAGTACAATATGTGACGAGAAAACTATCTCCGGATCGCTTGGATAGGTAAAAGCATTCCAAAGTTATTACCACATAGTGACACATGTCAGATTTGAAAAAATCGCCTGTGTCCACAAGGCCAAAACAGGCTGTGTCCTGAAGGGGTTAAATTTGTTTTGTGATAAATTGAAGTCCTTTCGTGGCAGCACTCCATTCAGCAATCTCTGTGTCAGTGTCCGAATGAAGAAAGTAGAAATACAAGGCACTCACCGTCTGTGGCAATAAAAGGATTTTATTGAGAATGATCTCGGTCTGTTAGATGTGGAATACCCTACGGCCGTTTCACGCTACAAGAGCTTTATCAAGGCCATTACGTCACTTCCTCTTTGCTCCTTTTATATCATGCTCATCATGAACTTATGTGATTCGTTTAATCCGTCAAATTTAGCAAAAAATGCACAACAATAAATAGTAAGCAGCAGAGTGATACAATGTAACAAAAACATACTCTACACAATTAGTATAAGAAAAAATGTAACGACATTTATGTTAAGAAGGAACTGAGATCATTGCGGTCATTAAGACCCAGCGGTCCCAGTGCCTCAGTTTTTAAAATAATTGCAGCCTCATTTTATAATAGAGTACAATGTCTGTCACCCCCAGATGCAGCTGGTTTTATCTGGACAATGTCTAAAAAACTCATACCACGGTAATCATTGCCGTGGCACTCATTCATATTTTGCATAAGTCTCGGGCAACCCTTACCTGTGTCTAGAGAACGAACATATTCGCCAAAACGTTTTTGCATTTGGCAAATAGTTTTACCTATGTTAAATCTCAGACATGGGGAGAAAATTATGTAAACTACGTATTGTGTCTTGCAAGTTATCATATCATCTATACAAAACATACAGCCCCCTATAGTAAGGTACCTTGCACGTAAAAGATAGTTGCAAAATCTACACTGACCGCATCTGTGGTTGCCCTTCGGCATTGCTGTTGATAACCAATCTCCTGTCTCAGTGCTGGATGTAAACCTCCCCTCAACTAATATATCCCTCAGATTCTGACACCTATGAAAGGAAACAATTGGAAATCTGGTTGCGACATCTGCAAGCAAAGGATCGTTCTCAACCAGATGCCAATTGTTATTGATACTGGACCGTATGGCATCACTCATCGGACTAAAACCGAAGGATAGTACAAATCGCTTGCTATCCTTATTAATATTTTTATTTCTACGTTTTGATTTTAAAAGAGAACGCTGACTCTTGCTATTTGCTTGTACAAAAGATCCTGAAATGAGATGCGGTGGATAACCTCGTTTGAGTAATCTTTGGCTTAATTCTTCAGACTGTTTAAAGAACATGTCATCGTGGTTATTAATTCTTCTTGATCTCAAAAATTGAGCATATTGGAGGGACCGCATAATGTGACTGGGATGGTAACTGTCAAACCTAAGTAATGTGTTGGTTGCAGTCGGTTTACGATATCCCATAGTTTGCAATTGTCCCTCACTTGACATGCACATCTAAAAACTCAATCTCCTGGTCTCCAAATTTATGAGATGAAATGCATATTTATATTATTGTTATTAAGATACTCATTGAATTGTAAAAACTCTTCATGAGTTCCAGACCACACTATAAATATGTAATCTATATAGCGTAAGAAAATTTGTAAATATTTGGCAAAGGGGTTAGAGACATTATAAATTAACACCCATTACAGTTCAGCAAGGAGTAGGTTCGCAAAAGTGGGGGCCACCGGGGTCCCCATAGCCGTACCAGCTATCTGGCGATACCACTGTCCATCAAATTGGAAGGAGTTATGATTGAGAACAAAAAGTAGTGCCTCACAAATATACTGAGAAAAGTGGGGGTCTCCCTTTGTATAGCCCAATTGACGACCAACTGTCTGTACACCCGCATCCTGCGCGATGCGTGTGTACAGGCTCTCAATGTCAATGGTAGCCAACTTAAGGTGTGGTTGCCAACCAAAATCCATAATAATGGACAAAAAGTCCTTAGTGTCCTGTAAATATGATGGTATGTTCAACAATAAAGGATGTAACAACCAATCTAGGTAGCAGGAAAGAGGCTCAGTGACAGAACCTATTCCTGCCACAATAGGGAGACCTGGTGGACGGATCATAGATTTATGTATTTTTGGAATAGTATACCAATATGGTTTTTTAGGGAGGGATATAATCAGTTTTTCTACGAATCGATCAAAAAAAATCCTCCTTCTACTCCTCTTCTTAATAATGATCGTGTAAAGGATCTGCCAGGCACTGCTTCAGGGTTAACTCCCAGAATTAATCAGTCAACACCTGAGTGTACATCCCTGAGACAGACACCAGCTTCCTCCACTCAGGCTGGCAGGCTTAGGAGTGGGAGAGCCTATCGCAACCTGGCCAGACTCAGCTAGCTCCCGCCCTCGGTCTATTTAAGCCTGCTCTTCCTGTCCATCTGTGCTTGTGAATTTCTTTCCTTGAGGTTTCCTGGCCCAGCTACAGCTCCTGCTACTTTTTGATCCTGCTCCATACAGACCCCGGCTTACCGACTACTCTTCTGCTTTTCGCTTTGTACCTCGCACTCTCCTGGCTTGACTCGGCTCGTTCACTACTCTGTTGCTCACGGTGTTTCCGCGAGCAACTGCCCATTTCCCTTGCTTGTGTTCCCTTGTTTGTTTGTCGTGTTTGTCATGCACTTACTGAGCGCAGGGACCGCCGCCCAGTTGTACCCCGTCGTCTAGGGCGGGTCGTTGCAAGTAGGCAGGGACAGAGTGGCGGGTAGATTAGGGCTCACTTGTCCGTTTCCCTACCCCCCCCACCACTACAAATTCACAAGCCCTATACCTAGTCTACCCTGGTCCCTGACACCATTATGGAACCCCGTGAAACCCTGGCTCAGCAAATGCAGGGTCTCTCCCTACAGGTCCAGGCCCTGGCTCAGAGGGTCAACCAGCCTGATGCTACCTTGGTAGTTCCCCTCACCGCACCCCTTGAACCCCACCTCAAGTTGCCCGACCGGTTCTCAGGTGACCGGAGGGCTTTTCTCTCCTTTCGGGAGAGTTGTAAGCTTTATTTTCGCTTAAAACCTCACTCCTCAGGTTCTGAGAGCCAGCGGGTGGGTATAATTATGTCCCGGCTCCAGGAAGGGCCCCAAGAGTGGGCCTTCTCCTTGGCTCCTGGCGCCCCTGAACTTTCCTCCGTTGATTGTTTCTTTTCTGCTCTCGGACTTATTTATGACGAGACTGACAGAACTGCCTTTGCCGAGAGTCAGCTGGTGACCTTACGTCAGGGTAAGAGACCTGTTGAGGAGTATTGCTCTGACTTTCGGAAGTGGTGCGTAGCTTCTCGGTGGAATGACCCTGCCTTAAGGTGCCAGTTTAGGTTGGGTCTGTCGAACGCCCTGAAAGACCTGCTAGTTAGTTATCCCTCTTCTGACTCCTTAGACCAGGTTATGGCTTTAGTGGTACGACTTGACCGACGTCTCAGGGAACGACAACGTGAACGTTTATGTGTTTTTTCCTCCGACTCCCCCATGATGCCTCCCGAAGTCCCGTTGCTTCGTTTCTCCCCTAAAGACTCAGAAATACCTATGCAACTCGGGGCCTCCGTGTCCCCTCAACAACGTAGAGAATTCCGCAGGAAGAATGGTCTCTGCTTCTACTGTGGGGATGTCAAGCATCAAGTAAACAACTGTCCCAAGCGTAAGAATGCTGCCAGAGAGCTCCCGCGTCTAAGTGATCATCGGGGAGGTCACTTGGGCGCACAGGTATTTCCCGTAAATATGAAACGTACTAAGATATTGCTTCCCTTTCAGGTCTCGTTTGGTGGTAGGTCTGCTACCGGCAGTGCCTTCGTGGATTCAGGGTCCTCTACTAATATCATGTCTGTGGAATTTGCTATGTCTCTCGCTATGCCTCTGATTGATTTGCCTAAACCTGTTCCGGTAGTGGGTATCGACTCCACTCCTCTTGCTAATGGTTATTTTACACAGCATACCCCTGTTTTTGAACTCCTTGTTGGCTCCATGCATTTGGAGCAATGCTCTGTACTATTGATGCAGGGATTATCGTACGATTTGGTTCTAGGTCTTCCCTGGTTGCAGTTGCATAATCCTACGTTTGACTGGAATACTGGGGAGCTAACCAAATGGGGTAATGAATGTTGTACGTCATGTTTTTCTGTTAATTCTATTTCTCCCCCTAAGGAGGTGAATACGCTACCCGAGTTTGTTCAGGACTTCGCTGATGTTTTCTCTAAAGAGGCCTCCGAAGTATTACCGCCTCATAGAGAATACGATTGCGCTATCGAATTGGTACCAGGAGCTAAGCTTCCTAAGGGTAGGATATTTAACCTTTCTTGTCCCGAACGTGAAGCCATGAGGGAGTATATCCAGGAATCCCTGGCCAAGGGTTACATTCGTCCCTCTTCTTCTCCGGTAGGTGCTGGCTTCTTCTTCGTAGGGAAGAAGGATGGGGGTCTTAGGCCATGCATTGACTACCGTGGCCTGAATAAGGTCACGGTAAGGAACCAGTATCCCCTTCCTTTGATTCCTGATCTCTTTAATCAGGTTCAGGGGGCCCAATGGTTCTCTAAATTGGATCTACGGGGGGCGTATAACCTTATTCGCATCAAAGAGGGGGATGAGTGGAAGACTGCGTTTAACACGCCCGAAGGCCATTTCGAATACCTCGTCATGCCCTTTGGGTTGTGCAATGCCCCTGCGGTCTTCCAGAACTTCATAAATGAGATTTTGAGAAATTACCTGGGGATATTTCTTGTAGTGTACCTTGATGACATATTGGTGTTTTCCAGGGACTGGTCCTCCCACATAGAGCATGTCAGGAAAGTGCTCCAGGTCCTTCGAGAAAACAAACTGTTTGCCAAAATCGAAAAATGTGTATTTGGGGTACAGGAGATACCATTTTTAGGTCAAATCCTCACTCCTCATGAATTCCGCATGGACCCTGCCAAGGTTCAGGCTGTGGCTGAATGGGTCCAACCTGCCTCCCTGAAAGCGCTACAGTGTTTTTTGGGGTTCGCTAACTATTACAGGAGATTTATTGCTAACTTCTCGGTCGTCGCTAAGCCTCTTACGGACCTCACTCGCAAGGGTGCTGATGTCCTCCATTGGCCCCCTGAGGCCGTCCAGGCTTTTGAGACCCTCAAGAAGTGCTTTATCTCGGCCCCCGTGCTGGTTCAGCCCAACCAAAGGGAGCCATTTATTGTGGAGGTTGACGCGTCCGAGGTGGGAGTGGGGGCCGTCTTGTCCCAGGGTACCAGCTCCCTCACCCATCTCCGCCCCTGTGCTTACTTTTCTAGGAAGTTTTCGCCCACGGAGTGTAACTATGATATTGGCAACCGCGAACTTTTAGCCATTAAATGGGCATTTGAAGAGTGGCGCCACTTCCTGGAGGGGGCTAGGCACCAGGTAACGGTCCTTACCGACCACAAGAATCTGGTTTTCCTAGAATCTGCCCGGAGGCTAAACCCGAGACAAGCTCGATGGGCGTTGTTTTTTACCAGATTCAATTTTTTGGTTACCTATAGGGCCGGGTCTAAAAATATTAAGGCGGATGCACTGTCGCGTAGCTTCATGGCCAGCCCTCCTTCGGAGGAAGATCCTGTTTGTATTTTGCCTCCAGGTATAGTCATTTCCTCTATCGAGTCCGATTTAGTCTCTGAAATTGCTGCTGATCAAGGTTCAGCTCCTGGGAACCTTCCTGAGAACAAGCTGTTTGTTCCCCTGCAATTCCGGCTAAGGGTACTTAGGGAAAATCACGACTCCGCACTATCTGGCCATCCAGGCATCCTGGGTACCAAACACCTCATTACCAGAAATTATTGGTGGCCTGGTTTGCCTAAAGACGTTAAGGCCTACGTTGCCGCCTGTGAGGTTTGTGCCAGGTCCAAGACTCCCAGGTCCCGACCAGCGGGCTTACTGCGTTCGTTGCCCATTCCCCAGAGACCGTGGACACATATCTCCATGGATTTTATCACCGATTTGCCTCCATCCCAAGGCAAGTCGGTGGTGTGGGTGGTGGTAGACCGCTTCAGTAAAATGTGCCACTTTGTGCCCCTCAAGAAACTACCCAACGCCAAGACGTTGGCTACCTTGTTTATCAAACACATCCTGCGTCTCCATGGGGTCCCCGTCAATATTGTTTCTGACAGAGGGGTACAATTTGTTTCATTGTTTTGGAGAGCCTTCTGTAATAAGTTGGGGATTGATCTGTCCTTCTCCTCTGCCTTCCATCCTGAAACCAATGGCCAAACGGAGAGGACTAATCAGTCTCTAGAACAATACTTAAGATGTTTTGTCTCTGACTGTCAATTTGATTGGGTTTCTTTCATTCCCCTCGCCGAATTTTCCCTTAATAACCGGGTCAGTAACTCGTCAGGGGTCTCTCCCTTTTTCTGTAATTTTGGGTTTAATCCACGGTTCTCCTCCGTTTCACCTGGTTGTTCCAACAATCCCGAGGTGGAGGTCGTTCATCGGGATCTGTGCACAGTCTGGGCCCAGGTTCAGAAGAACCTAGAGGCGTCCCAGAGCATACAGAAGGCTCAGGCCGATAGAAGACGTTCTGCTAACCCCCTGTTTGTGGTCGGGGATCTGGTGTGGTTGTCATCCAGGAACTTGCGTCTCAAGGTTCCGTCCAAAAAGTTTGCTCCCCGGTTTATTGGGCCGTATAAGGTCATTGAGGTCCTCAGTCCTGTCTCTTTCCGGCTGGAGTTACCCCCGTCTTTTCGTATACACAACGTGTTTCATGCCTCCCTCCTGAAACGCTGCTCCCCGTCCTTGGCCCCCTCGAGGAAACCTCCTGTTCCCGTCCTCACCCCTGAGGGGGTGGAATTTGAGGTGGCCAGGATCGTGGACAGCAAGATGGTCCAAGGCTCCCTCCAGTACCTGGTCCATTGGAGAGGATACGGGCCCGAGGAGAGGACTTGGGTACCCGCCCGGGATGTTCACGCTGGGGTATTGGTCAGGAGGTTCCACCTGCGTTTCCCCAGTAAGCCAGGTCCACTTAGAAAGGGTCCGGTGGCCCCTCATAAAAGGGGGGGTACTGTAAAGGATCTGCCAGGCACTGCTTCAGGGTTAACTCCCAGAATTAATCAGTCAACACCTGAGTGTACATCCCTGAGACAGACACCAGCTTCCTCCACTCAGGCTGGCAGGCTTAGGAGTGGGAGAGCCTATCGCAACCTGGCCAGACTCAGCTAGCTCCCGCCCTCGGTCTATTTAAGCCTGCTCTTCCTGTCCATCTGTGCTTGTGAATTTCTTTCCTTGAGGTTTCCTGGCCCAGCTACAGCTCCTGCTACTTTTTGATCCTGCTCCATACAGACCCCGGCTTACCGACTACTCTTCTGCTTTTCGCTTTGTACCTCGCACTCTCCTGGCTTGACTCGGCTCGTTCACTACTCTGTTGCTCACGGTGTTTCCGCGAGCAACTGCCCATTTCCCTTGCTTGTGTTCCCTTGTTTGTTTGTCGTGTTTGTCGTGCACTTACTGAGCGCAGGGACCGCCGCCCAGTTGTACCCCGTCGTCTAGGGCGGGTCGTTGCAAGTAGGCAGGGACAGAGTGGCGGGTAGATTAGGGCTCACTTGTCCGTTTCCCTACCCCCCCCCACCATTACAGATCGTAATGTTTCCAGATATGTCATGGTTGGATCTTTGTTAAGTAATTCATAAACTGAACGATCGTTAAGATGGCGATGTGCCTCCTCTATATAATAATCTTTAGATAGGAGTACAATGTTCCCTCCTTTGTCTGCCGGCTTCAGGACAATATTCTTATTGGAACTGAGCCATTTAAGCACTTTTCGTTCTTCAATCGATAAGTTTGGAGTGACAGTGGGATATTTTAAACACTTCACTTCTTTCATAACTCCTTTATAGAACATATTCAAAGAGGAGCCGGCAGGCAAGGGAGGGCTAAAGGTGGATGGAACTCCACCCATAAATTGCTCCCCACTACTAACTGTTTCCTCACCTAATGGATTATCCAAAGGGATATCCATAAGTGTAGGCAACATATTGATATCATCCTGAGAAAAATTCTCACTGAGACTAAAACCCAAGTTCCCAACTCTAACTCTTGCCTCACCTATTGGGGGCTCTCCATCCTGAATATGGTTAGAAAAAATACTGTAAAGTGACACATGTCAGATTTTAAAAAATCGCCTGTGTCCACAAGGCCAAAACAGGCTGTGTCCTGAAGGGGTTAAATTTGTTTTGTGATAAATTGAAGTCCTTTCGTGGCAGCACTCCATTCAGCATTCTCTGTGTCTGTGTCCACCTATACCACTGCAGTCTCTTTGTCGCACTAAGTGACCCCTACATACTTAGCCGCAACATAGTATGCTGCACTCTGTAGCAGCCTCTGCCCTGCAGCCAAACTCCTACTATATACAATGCTGTGAAAAATTTGCCCCTCAACCAATTTCTTCTATTTTTTTAATTTTGGCACATTTAGATGTTTTAGATAATCCAACTCATTTTAATAGAAGATAGAAAACACAAGTAAACACAAAATACACCTTTTAAATGATAATTCCATTTATTGGGGATAAAGATTTATTAAAAATCTATATCACGCATGTGAAAAGTAATTGCCCCCCTAAACCAAACTGGTTATGCCACCATTGGCAGTAACAACTGAATTAAATATTTCCAATAATATGCGATGAGTCTATTACAACGCTGTGGAGGAATTTTGGTCTTTTGCAGATTTGTTTTAATTTGACTACATTGGAGGGTTTTTGCGCATAAACTGCCCTTTAAAGGTCTTGCCACATCATCTTAATGGGATTTAAGTCAAGATTTTGACTTGGCCACCCCAAAACCTACATTTTGTTAAATTTAAGCCATTCAGAGGTGGACTTGCTTGTGTGCTTAGGATCATTGTCCTGCTGCATAACCCAACTGCGCTTAAGTTTTAGGTCACAAACAGTCGGGCGGACATTATCCGTCAGGATTTTCCAGTGGAGAGCAAAATTCATGGTTCCATCGATTGCAGTATGACAAGTTCCTCAAGTCCAGCAGAAGTAAAGCAGCCCCATACCATTACACAACTACCACCATATTAGGCTATATAACCTAAAGAGAAAGATGCCAATAGACTAGAAATATGAGAAAAATTAAAAAATACTTTATTGAAAATGACAAATAGGTGTACAATAATTAAAAAGAATCCACAACCAACAGGTTAAAAAAGACATACAAGCCATGCAACTCACAACAATAAACAAGCCATGTAGACAAAGAATAGTAATAAATGCCTAGTGGCGTAACCTATCACTGTATGCATCTGTAAACTATATCCTGCCCACAATAATTAAACAAAGTTGAATGAACATATGCCATATAAAATGCATAAGGATAAATAGCAAAATGCATGTGAAAATAGCAGCAGGGAATAGATAATTTTGACAAATGAAGCAATATCAAAACAAATTGCAGCGATAAAACATACCCATGATAGGTCCAGGACTGAGTGCACAGCAAGATGTCTGCCCCAACGCGCGTTTCGGCACAAATGCCTTCGTCTGGGGATAGCGTTGGACAATGCAAATACCACTTTTAAGGGGGAGCCAGCCAATTGTTACGAGATATCCAAAAAAAGGGAGGGATCCCATATGTAAAAAATATATATGCCTCGCTGCATAATTACAGGTCGCTGCCTCGAGGTAAACCAAGATGGCCGCGCCGCTGGAAACGCCGGTCATGAGGGGCCGGAGCCGGATACACGTCACCGTGTCAGATGACACGGTCCCGTGAATCCGAAGTCCGGCACGTCACAAGCGGCGGAGCGGAGGCCGGTCACTCGTCCACCAATCAGGGGAGCGACACAGCGAGAGACAGGTAACCCTGGATACAACAGAAATGTAAAGAGACTGGCTCAAGCGACAATAAGATAGTATTTAATAGACAAAAATAGAGAAAGGGACCTCCAGCTCACCTTGTATATATGGTTCAGATCATCTCGCACGGATCCTCGTGTCGGCACACGATAGGTAGACAGCAATAGAAAAAAGAGGATTTGGATCCAGCGTGGATTTGTGGAATAAAATGGAACGATGTTCCAAGTTTATTGAAAAAAATTTCGTATATTAAAAAAGGAAAAAACCAGGATAGATGCTTGAGAGTGTGCAATCTTGGTAGTGTGAGGAAAATTATCAGTAGTGAATGAAGCCTACGCGTTTCAGACGCTACACGCGTCCTTAGTCATGGCTGATACATCTTGCTGTGCACTCAGTCCTGGACCTATCATGGGTATGTTTTATCGCTGCAATTTGTTTTGATATTGCTTCATTTGTCAACATTATCTATTCCCTGCTGCTATTTTCACATGCATTTTGCTATTTATCCTTATGCCATTTTATATGGCATATGTTCATTCAACTTTGTTTAATTATTGTGGGCAGGATATAGTTTACAGATGCATACAGTGATAGGTTACGCCACTAGGCATTTATTACTATTTTTTGTCTACATGGCTTGTTTATTGTTGTGAGTTGCATGGCTTGTATGTCTTTTTTAACCTGTTCGTTGTGGATTCTTTTTAGTTCTTGTACACCTATTTGTCATTTTCAATAAAGTATTTTTCAATTTTTCTCATATTTCTAGTCTATTGGCATCTTTTTCTTTAGGTTATATATATACATGTTTTTGATTCTTTGTGGGTACATGCCGCAGGACCTAGCTCACACTTGATCAGATGTTTGCTGACGGCTGCATTGTACTTTCCTTGGGCTGACCAGATCCATGCTGTGTCTTTCGGTTACACCATATTAGGCTGTCTATACAGATGTAGCAAAGTTTATCTTGACTCTGATAACTTGCTGCAGTGATATCACACAACAAAAGCCATTGAAAGAGTCAAGTCAAAGTTTATTGACACTGTATTTAATGCGTTAAAAGTCAAGATAAAGTCTGTATGATGTTCTTATGGTGGAAAGCGGTATTAGCTTTATGATGTAACAGATGCAACGAGACCCATGTCTTTCAAAAAGTTCCAACTTTAACTCAGTAGTCCACAGTATATTATCCAAAAAGTCTTTGAGGTCATCTAGATGTTTTAGGGTATGTTCACACGCTTGACCAAAAACATCTGTGGAAGAGAAAACAGCTACTGATTTTCAGACTTTTTTTAGCAACGTTTTTTGGAGCTGTTTTTCTATAGAGTCTATGAAAAACGGCTCCAAAAACGGATCAAGAAGTGACATGCACTTCTTTTTCAAAACGACCGTGTAAAAAAACGGCCCATTGGAACAGAACGCCGTTTTCCCATTAAAATCAATGGGCAGATGTTTGGAGGCGTGTGAACATACACTTATTGGCAAATGCAGGACGAGCCTTTGTGTTGTTTTTGGTCAGCAGTGCTTTGCGCCTTGCAACTCTCCCATTAGTGCCATTTTTTGGTCCAGTGTATCTCTTATTGTGGAATCATGTACATTGACTTTAACTGAGTCAAGTGAAGCCTGCAGTTCTTTATATGTTCGTCTGGGTTCTATTGTGACCTTCTGAATGAGTCGTTGATGTGCTCTTGGTAAAGGTTCACCACTGCACCAAGTTTTTTCCACTTGTGGATAATGCTATCACTGTGGTTCGCTGGCATCCAAGAACTTTAGCAATGGCTTTGTAACGTTTTCCAGACTAGTAGATTTTAATGACTATCTTTGGCATCTGCATTTGAACCTCTTTAGAACGTGGCATCATGTGCTGCTTCTTGAGACCTTCTAGTCAGCTTCACATTGTTAGACAGGTTATATTTAAGTTATGTTTAGATTCAACAGGTCTGGCAGTAATCATTTCTGGGTGTGACTAGTAAAACTGAACCAATTGTCAATTAAATTTAGTTAACTGGTTGATGTAGTAGCTAACGGGACAATTACATTTTCATACAGGGCCAAGCAGGGGCGTTGCTAGCGTCTGAAAAGATCAGGGGCACAAGCCCCGAGACATATATTTACCCCCCCAAAAAATAATATAATAAATTTTTACATAAATATCATAAGCAATACAACACAGTAGCAGCAGCCTAGCATTACCAGGGTGGGAAGAGACACGTTTTTTGGCCTTTCCCAGCCTAATCATACCAGCCTGCAGCCACCCCAGTGCCCCACCATCACTACACATGGTCAGGTACTGGATCGTACCCTGCTCTTCCCGGTTCCCCTGGTGGCGGTGGGTACGAGGGTAATAATGGGGGTTAGTGTTAGCCTCTGCCCCCATCTAGTACTAAGCCCTTCCTTAGTAATGGATTCTGTCAATCAGCCAGCGGCCATTATTAAGGCGGTAGTAATGCATTTTAAAAGAAAATACAAAGACATAGAAAAAATATATTTTATTGAAATAAAAAACCCCCACACACAACCCACATTAACCATTTTAGTGAAAATGAAAGAGCCGTAATCAAAGTAGTCCTCAAAACCGACGTAGTCCAACGACTAAACCAGTAAAAAAAACACAACAAAAAACAAGGCAGGCTTAGATACAGGACCCCAGCAGAGAGTAATCATACTGTATAAGAGTACTGTCTACTGGGGTCCTGTATCTACGCCTGCCTTCTGGTAAGTTTAGATACATGGTCCAACAGACAGCATCACACATGGGCTTAGATACAGGGCCCATGTGTGATACTGTCTGTTGGACCCTGTATCTAAGCCTACCACATATTAGGCTTAGATACAGGACCCCAGCAGACAGTAATCTTGTACAGTATAAGATTACTGTCTGCTGGGGTCCTGTGTCTAAGCCTGCCTTGTGGTAATCTTAGATACATGGTCCAACAGACCATATCACACATGGGCCCTGTATCTAAGCTTACCACAAGGCAGGCTTAGATACAGGACCCCAGCAGGCAGTAACAATGTTACACTTACCCAGCTCTTAGGTGCAGCGGATGTCCCGACACCATCCAGCGTTGTGACGTCATGCACAGCGTCATGACGCAAGAAGATGTCAGGACTTCCACTGCGCTTGGGAAAGAAGGTAAGTATGTGTCGTTACTATAGTAAAAGAGGCCCGTGTATTTTATTACATAGGCCCCAGTTACTATAGTAAATTTCTATAGATGCGGTACGGGAGTTGCGACCGCTGTGACTTCTGTAGCGGCAGTCGCCCAGGGATCCGGGGCACCGGTCTAAAGATCCGGGGTTTAGGCCCCGGAGGTCCGGTGATATCGACGCCCCTGGGGCCAAGTAGGGCAGAACAACATTTCTCTTTTCATAACTGAAATCCTCATTTAAAAACAGCATTTTGTGTTTACTTGGATTATCTTTGTCTAATATTAAAAGTAGTTTGATGATCTAAAACATTCAAGTTTGACAAATAGAAGAACTTGGGAAGGGGGCAAATACTTTTTCACAGCACTGTATATAGTCAGCTCCTCCACTTCATGAGGCGCTGTGCAGCACAATCACTAACTTAGGGACCTGCCTCTTGGTCATGTGATCACAGGTCCTGCACAGATAACGCAACAGTACTATACAAATTAACTATACAGATTGGGCACTAGGTGGCAGCAAAGCACTAAAATTATATGTTACAGGTTCACATAGGCAGTATGCTTGGTCTTAAACCTGCAATGAAAAATAGAGCAATCAAAGGGTACAGCAACACATCAAGTTTTCCAAGCATATCTTACAGACCAATGTGATAATAATGAGGTATACACAGTAATAGCACTCCTGCTCCATAAATTCTGTCTATTTTTTTTATATTAAAAAGAATAATCATACATAAAATGACACAACTAAATACTAAAATAGTGTACACAGCATCTGAATAACATTTCACAGTAACAAAGAATGATGGCTAATTGCTAGTCCCAGGGAAGGGCATGGAGCAAGAATAGGAAGTCATCAGTAGCCCCATGCACACGAACGTAAAAACGCCCGTAATTACGAGCCGTAATTACGGCACATTTTTACGGGCCCATGGACTTCTATTGGCCAAGGGTACCTCCCCGTATGCTTACGGGAAGGTGCCCGTGCCGTTGAAAAATATAGAACATGTCCTATTTCAGGCCGTAATAGAAGTCTATGGGGTTCCCGTAATTACGGGTGACTACGTGTGTGCACCCGTAATTACGGGAGCGTTGCTAGGCGACGTCAGTAAATAGTCACTGTCCAGGGTGCTGAAAGAGTTAAACGATCGGCAGTAACTCTTTCAGCACCCTGGACAGAAACTACCGATCACAATATAGATCAACCTGTAAAAAAAAAAGACGTTCATACTTACCCAGAACTCCCTTGTTCTTCCTCCAGTCCGGCCTCCTGGGATGATGTTTCAGCCCATGTGACCTTTGCAGCCAATCACAGGCTGCAGCGGTCTCATGGACTGCCGCATCATCCAGGGAGGTCAGGCTGGATGTCGAAAGAGGGACGAGTCACCAAGACAACGGCCGGGTAAGTATGAATTTCTTTTACTTTTTCTGCGGAAAGGGCTGTCCCTTCTCTCTATCCTGCACTGATAGAGAGAAGGGCTGCCGATTACTGCAGTGTAATTTTGCAGCGAAAACGTGCCCGTAAATACTGGTGGAATACGGGTCACACCAGACCCGTATTTACGGGCACGGGTTCGTAAATACTGGTGCAATACGGGTCGAATACGTGTGACCAGGGACCCGTATTTACGCCAGCATTTACGGGAGGGAAAAAAATATGTTTGTGTGCATGAGGCCTCAAGGGCGATTCGCCAAAAGTAGAGGCAAACAAAAAAATAAATTAGTCCGCTGGAAGGGGGTAGCATACAGGGTCCAAAGGTCCCAAATTTTTTTGAATTTAGAAAGAGTTACAGATATCAAGGCTTTACATTAACCGTTTTTCAGAAAAAAAGTAGACCGCATAGGGTCCAAGGAAAATTAGCAAAAATATTCTGGTTCCCTGCTGCAAACAGGTGATCAAAGGGCTCCTAGCAGTAGCCCCTCTATACATTTTTAATGGCTACTGGTAAATTTCTTCCAATATGTTGATTCATCAGAAGGCAGATGTAATGCCTAGCTCTAGAAATTTGTGGTTTATATGCACACTTTATGATGCATAAAGTTATAAAAGCAATTTATCAGTCAGTAGAAATTGTGATCTATTTATTGTTCCATTAGGGCACACCAATATTTCGGTCCAGCAGTTGGATTATTCCCAAGTTTTAAATTTTGCTGCACCAACTTGTTAGCACCTGATAATTGAGTGATAAAAATGTCTATTTCACATTTATGAGGACTGGTAATGCTGAAATAAAATCACTTTATGGAATATGGATTATCTGATGATGGCAATAATGAATACAATGGAACATATTACTTAGTGCTCTTACTAGATTTTATATATATTTTTCTTTTTTGTAAACATAAAATTATCTATGAAATAATAAAAACAATTGGCTAGTTTTATAACGTTATATCTGCATTTCAAAGAGGGGGTCATAGCTGTATATTAGTTAATTTTCTTAATTTTTCATAGCAGAATATAATTAGATGAATTTAGTAAACAAAAAAGATACTTGTTTAACAGATTATTCAAATTTGACAGATTATTTAAACCCCTATTCACTTTTCTGACTGTTGTTTTTTAACTATTCCTCACTTTTATCAAAACATTACACCATGTTATTCCTGAAGCAGGTTCATAGGAGACGGTGTAGCAATACAGTAAGTATTTCTATATAAAGCCGTATAGGAATATTTATCATTATAATGTTATATCTGCATTGTACTCCAAGAATAGGGGCTTATCGACATTAGGCCTTTGGATCCCCTTGCACAAATGTGCTTTAATTCGTCACCACTTTTATATATGTAGGACAAGGGTGAGCTGGGCTGGGGGGCAGAGGAGCATGTGCCCACCCCCGGGGCGGTCCCTCATTAAATGGTTATGGCCGCCGCTTCTGCTTTTCAGGGCCTGATCCTCTCTAACAAACTGATAAAGAGCTCCAGCAGCGGCGGCACAGGGATTGCTGGGCAAGGAGCAGGAGCTGTTCTACACAGTACATCGTGTTCTCCTGCACAGGCAGGGTATCTGACCTCCGGGTGGCTGCATTACACATCAGACGAGACGTCATATAATGCCACCAGGAGGTCACACACTCTGTGCAGGAGAACACAATGTACTATGTAGAACTGATCCTGCTCCTGGACCAACCAGACTCTGATAAAATAAAGGGCCTGGTCATTTGCTGCAGTGTATGGTCCCATCTAGTTAATTAGCAAGAAGGAAGGGCTGAATAATACCAGTCTTACATACACTTCTCCTTCCCTCCTGCCTGCAACTTGCATGAGACAGCTGAAGATTCCTCCACTGAGCTCAGGACTGGTAAGAGCACTTGTAGTGTGCATGTACATTGGGGAGGGGGGTTCTTTACAGATCATATTTGTGGGGAAGGGGGGACTTGATTGTAAATGTGATGTGTGAGGGAGGGGGGTTCTTTACAGATAAATTTTTGGGGGAAGGAAATAATGCTACAATTTTACTGCAAATCATAGACGACCAGATGTAGTTTTGTAGCCCTGGCCTAGATGCTCTGTTTCGGGGGAAAATTCTATGCCGAGAGCGGAGGGCTATAGATCATTTGTGTATTATAGAATTTGAAAATCCCATGTATCAGGATAAAAGAGGTTATGTTCTAATGAGCACAGGGGGCCTTGATCATTAAACTGTATGTGTCCCAAAGATTTGTAATGGTAGCCCTGTCCTTAACACTCAATTTGTTCAATATTTGTATAATCTGAATAAATGCACCAATTGAAGGGATTTCTGGGTTTCTTTTTTGATAAATCTTGTATGTGCATGACATAGACATACGTTACTGATTCTCCTGGATGTTCCACTACCGATGGTTCCCTGATGCTTCTTTATTTATAACCTGGGGTCATGTCTGTCACCCATAACAATGTCACATTACAATGTAGTTATTTGACATTGTTATGGATGACACTCTATGATACCAGATTGTAAGTGTATGACTCTTGACGTTTTATTTTTTAATTCTCTGCTAATAAAAGGTTTTACACAAAAAAACATATTCAATTACAGAATAGCCCCCATCCACATTACCCCCGTGACATGATATTAAGCAGGATTTGCAGTGTGCTGCAAAGTGCTCTTTAATACACTGTACGCCAATTCCATGAAGAGGAAAGACGTAAGAAGCCATTACAAAAATGTATGTATTTGTGAAGTCTATATGTGTGCATGCCTGTATACAGTTTATGTGCCTGTATATAGTGAGTGTCTGTATAATGTGTAAGTGCAGTGAGTGTTTGTATGTGTGCATGCCTGTATTTAGTGAGTGTACATTTGTCTGCTTGTATTATGTAGTGACCATATGTGTCTGTATTGTGTCAATATAATTTGGGATTTGTACTGTTGTATTATTTAAGCATTTTTTTAATAGTTATTCTTGTACTGTATCTGGAATTACACATGCGTGTGCCATCCCAACATGAAAGCAACACCACCAGCTCCCGTCTTTTAAAGGCGGCTAGATTCAAAGCCCAGCTAAAAGAACCTATAGAGAGGAATTGAGGATTCAAGTTTTCATCTGAATAAAGGTAATATAATTTTGTATATATATGTTTTTATTATTTTTCATATTTAGATGTATAAGGTTATGTGATAAAAACCTAAGTTGGATCTTAGGTACTAAGACTGGGTCTTAGTTATATTAAGCACAGGTCTTAATATAAAAACCTGGGAATAAGGGTTCTCGAGGTTAGTAGTCCATAGCCTATGTGAGAAGACTACAGGTAATAAATAACTCCTTGCAGCACGTTAAAGATAAAGTACTTGGAGATTTGGGGGATCTCCTATAGGTTAAGGATTATAGAGTATTACGATTATTTGTTGTGTAAAGTTCAATATTGTGGTTAAAAGTATTGAATGATTGAGATATGAGGGGAACAGCTGTTTGTCTTTGTAAGTGTCTGAATTGTGCTGTGTAAGGTAATGATGTGTATAGGTTTATGCTTCTGTGAATGTATGATATGAAACATATATGAGACTCCTTGACTGTGAAGAATAAATGTATGAGGGTTGAATAAATAAAACCCTGTGTGTATAAGGGAGTCCAATTAGGTATGGTCCTAGGTAAAATTGTTACCAGGACAAATTCATAGAAAAGATACTGTTAAAACACCCAGGAACATTAAGTATATGACTGATCAGCATAATACTTGTAAATATTGGTGTGAGTGTGATAGAAAAATTAAGAAATTAAACTTTGTACTAATGTATTAATATGGAGAATGATGACATGTCTTGTGGGAGAATAGAAGTTATACTGATTCTATTGTGTGAGTTACCAGACAGGGAGTCACAGGAATTCCATCTGTTCAACTAACCATTGTATATAATAAATTAACCTTTATCTTTACCGCATTATATTATATAGACATGTGCCAGTGGTATTGTATATTTAGTCTCTCCATTTTCTGGTGTGCATATGTCATATTGGCTATATAAACTGCTGTAATTAATGATTTGATGTCCAATCTTCATAGGAAGATTTTGGGTTATATTACACATTGAAGAATATGTGTAATATTGTAAAATATGTGATATTGTTATACTAACTGTATGTTTGCTGTTTGAATGAACGGAAGTATATGGTATATTCTCTCTGTGTTTTACAGACTTATCCACCAGAATGTGGGTCTAAGTTGAGACACTTTATTATAAAGGAAGAGAAGAGGTTAGGATCCAGCGCTGTGTGGAATGTAAAACGGAAACGGTTTCCAAGTTTAATAGTCCTTTTTAAGAGAAATCCAGTAGAGTCCTGGTGTAATGAAAGCGGGTAGTGGTGTCCTCGGAGCCTACGCGTTTCGGACGGCTTCTGCGTCCTTAGACTTGGCTGAGATATGTTTTAAATTGAGCGCGCTGTCAGATTTATATACTGGATCCGGTGGTGCAGCTGATTTGTGAATGCGTTCCACGGTTGTCAAACCTTTGGAACGCAAACCGGAAGTAGAGAGTATTGTGGACTAACAACAATACTTTGGTCTTGTTGTCGTGTATGTAGTAAGTACAGTGGGACATGGACATCCGAACTGTCTTGTTGTAATTGGTATGTGTTGGTGATAGATATAAGGATTTCTGTAGAGATGCTAAACTTGTGGTTGTGTCCGTAACTAATAGGGAGTTTGCGTTTCAGGCCTCGTGACCATGTGGAACGCACAGTGATAGTCGAAAAATCAGAGTCCCGTGTCTGGCATCTCCAGAAGGATCGTGCATCAAATAGCCTATCAAATAACCTATGCCGCTCTTGATTACCATCTATCTAAACACAGCATCTATGAAAAAAACTTCCAAACTTACATCTTAGAAGTACTCATGTTTCTAATGACCAACAACTACTTTCAATTTGATGCAAAATATTACCTTCAACTCAAGGGCGTTTCCATGGGAGCCAAGTTCTCTCCATCAATAGCGAACTTAGTAATGTCATGGTGGGAACAATCTCACATTTTCTCTACTGACAACGTGTATGGCCACTGCATTGAATGGTACGGAAGGTATATCGATGATATTTTGCTTATCTGGAAAGGGGACATAAACATCATCCCTGCTTTCGTGGAAGCTTTGAATTACAACCAGTGTAATCTCAAATTTACTTACAATTACAACACTACCAACATTGTATTTTTGGATCTGGAACTAAATGGCAAAGAAGGCCATATTATATCTACCCAAACTCATCGAAAACCCACATCCTCAAACAGCATACTTCATGCAAAAAGCAACCACTCAAGACAAACTATCAAGGCCATACCAGTGGGCGAGATGCATCGGGCAAAACGAAATTGCACCTCCCATAGTCAGTTCGAAATGGAACAGGAACTAATCAAAACCAGACTCACAGCAAGATGCTACCCCCCATGGTCACTTAGTAGAGCAAGTGACATTATGACCAAAAAATCCAGAAATCAGTTACTCAGATTTAGCAACAAAAAAACCGAAAAAAATTTTGCAATTCAATCTGCTGACAACCAGCCCACATTGATCCTACAACAGAGTAACCAGTTCATGCAAATTAAAAACCTAGTCACCAACTACTTACCGATCCTCAAGGAGGATGACAGCATGCGTTCCATCCTGGCAGGAGGTTGTCGAATTGTGGCGAGGAAGGCACCCTCATTAGGCAGCGTTCTGTCCCCATCATTCTTCACATCTAATGAAAACACAAGATCAACGTGGTTAGAAACCACAGGTTTCTACAAATGTGGTCAACACCCCTGCAAGGTCTGTTCCTACGCCCATCCAACTAAAACTTTCAGCAATTCCACACAATCAGACACATTCAGTATCCAAAATTACATCAATTGCAATACTGAATCTGTCATTTATATAATCGAATGCACAGAATGCCAGCTGAAATATGTAAGTTGCACCAACCGGAAATTAAAAACGAGAATTTTAGAACACCTTAGTTACGTCAGAAATATCAACATCCTAAACATTTCCAACGCGTCAAAACACTTTATAGTTCATCACAACCGAACTACCAAAACCCTACGTTGCTACGCCCTTTAAAAAAAAATTCATCCGTCCAAAAGGGGAGGAGACATAAAACACAAAACTCATCTTAGGGAGGCATACTGGATCTACAGATTAAAAACCAGATATCCGGACGGCCTCAACCTAAGAAAAGACCTGATGTTCCAATATTGACCTAAATCTCGACAGCATTACTTTCTTCCACAGTAGTTCCCTCTTTCATGACCCAAAAGCTAATCTATATACAATGATTTAATATCTAGTCTCTCCAAGACACCTACTTTTATACCCCATGTCCGTACATGCATAACATATGCTACTTGTCATGTACACCATCCCTCACAGCACTTAGCCTTCGTTTTTCCACCATCATTCATTTTATTTGTTCCAGTTGTTGTCCTACCTACACTCTCCTCACCCCTGACCCCTTATCCTCGCCACAATACTTTGAACGCCTTGCCATTTACCCTCATACCAGAGTTTACTGGCCATATATCCCCTACAAGCAGCGTTTAATCATATATACATACATTCTATTCTACAATTTATTTTAAAGTCAACTGGGCACACCTCCACCCGAGTTATGTCCAAGCACAAACACATATTACTATATTTACATTTAATATTTAGAATCGACTTAGTGATATAGGACAGCTTTTCATTTTCTCATTGTACTTACCTATATTGGGGAAGTTATGCACGATCCTTCTGGAGATGCCAGACACGGGATTTTTCGACTATCAATGTGCGTTCCACATGGTCACGAGGCCTGAAACGCAAACTCCCTATTAGTTACGGACACAACCACAAGTTTAGCATCTCTACAGAAATCCTTATAGCTATCACCAACACATACCAATTACAACAAGACAGTTCGGATGTCCATGTCCCACTGTACTTACTACATACACGACAACAAGACCAAAGTATCGTTGTTAGTCCACAATACTCTCTACTTCCGGTTTGCGTTCCAAAGGTTTGACAACCGTGGAACGCAATCACAAATCAGCTGCACCACCGGATCCAGTATATAAATCTGACAGCGCGCTCAATTTAAAACATATCTCAGCCAAGTCTAAGGACGCAGAAGCCGTCCGAAACGCGTAGGCTCCGAGGACACCACTACCCGCTTTCATTACACCAGGACTCTACTGGATTTCTCTTAAAAAGGACTATTAAACTTGGAAACCGTTTCCGTTTTACATTCCGCACAGCGCTGGAACCTAACCTCTTCTCTTCCTTGTCTCCTACCGTGTGCCGACACGAGGATCCGGGCGCTATCAGCGACACACTCCATTGTGTCAGGTGAGCTGGAGGATTCCTCCCCCCTTTCCTATTTTTGCTGCAATATCGGCAGTTTTTTCCTACGAGCTCCCACCCCTCAAATGTTCCATATGGAACACCAGTGAGTCCCACCAGACTATTATTCCTATGATTATCTATATTCAATTGGTGTACATCAAAGTGTGGCTATACTAAAAGTTTACCGATATAAGAGTCTAACAACTAACAGATATTTTATAAATCATCCAAACGAATACGCTGGCTATATATTCTTACCTGCATTGTTTTTAACCCACTCATATTTGTACACACACCTTGGAGAGTTGTTCTGGTCACAATATAACGCACCAGACCATAAATATGACCTATGAAGCTCAGTCAACTCGTACGGAACTAGCTGAGAAAGTTTTTGGCAACCATGACAATCCCATTGAGAACAACCAGGAAATGGAAGATCTTTTTCACACCCTAGAAAAGCATCTAGCACAGCAAGCTAAAATCTGGTGGGATCTCACAACCCTGAATAACTATATTGCTAAGGGTATGATCCCTAGGGGCCTACGACTCAGAAAAACACCTACCTTCATATACACGGAAGACTTCCAGAGGGAATGGAATCAGACCTTATCAACATGTTCCATCAGCTTGATGAAATTAATCACCAAACAGGAAGAACTAAAACTGACGGAACTAGACATCAACATACTGGACACCAGAAAATCACTTGAGGTCTTTTCCAGCTCACCTTCCTTTTCTCTTCTCCACACCCGGACGTCATCTGCTATCGACAAACTGGATCATTCTATTGCGGAAACAAAAAAAAGCAAGTTCCAGCGAGACACAAGAGACTACACACACAATGAAATCTACAATTGGAACAAAAGAACAAAAAATTACACAAGACCAAGACCCATTCTCAAAAAACGAAACCAGTATTACAGTCAATACAGAGATCTACCCAACCGAGTAAGCTTCAGCTCAACTGAACCGGACTCAGCCGACGGTATATCGGAAGACGAAAATACCAGGACACGTTCTCATTCCATCCACAGACTAGCAAACCCAAGTTACCAGTCAAAAAACGAGGAAGGAGGGGTGGCAGGAAGCATAAGTCGAATAAACCAAGATCACAATCGCCGCCTCCGCCCCCGAAAATTCCAGCAATACTAGAAATGAATGTCACCAACTTATCCTCCACTCCATTGACTACGGAGCAAATTGAAGTTTTATCATTAGGCCTCAACTTTGCCCCCAAAAATAACTTCAACCTTTTCAACACACTATTAGATATAAACAAATTTATCCGTAATCTGACTGTCAAGAAACATTTTCTTACGCTGGAAACAACCTCTGTGGATAACATCACAGTATCATCTTCCCCCATTACATCTGTTGAGGAAGAAATACCCTCTCTCCATACATCTCCCACCCTATCCAACTTCTCCTTCCAGGAACTTACCACCTTAGCATGTCTGGACCATCTACGTACTGAAACCTCCAACCAAACAGTAACAACATCCTCCAATTTCGTAACATCAAATCCCACATTCTATCCCACCAGCTCACGAACGGATTCAATGGACCGTTTCCAAACTGTCATGGAAAAAGAATTGCAGAACCTTGCAGACGGCCTCAAATTTCAACGTCAAAAAACTAATATGTTGACCCGACTCAAAAAAGCAGTTAAATCACTGCAAGACAACAACGAGATAACCATAAAAATGGCAGACAAAGGAGGCAACGTCACAGTGATGAATAAACAAGATTACAAACAATCCATTATTGATATGT
Organism: Rhinoderma darwinii; assembly: GCF_050947455.1. Lineage (NCBI taxonomy): Eukaryota > Metazoa > Chordata > Amphibia > Anura > Rhinodermatidae > Rhinoderma > Rhinoderma darwinii. The sequence goes on from NC_134687.1 coordinate 398,260,441, forward strand.
TATCTGATGAAACCACCTACAAAAGATTGGACAAGAACCCCTTGGACAACATAAAAAATCAGATGAAAAAACTACTCAATGACGGCTTACTAGGAGGTTTCATCAATCAGAAACAGATGGACTTTATCTTCATCGAACAACCCATCACTCCCATCATTCATGCGCTTCCGAAGACGCATAAACAAACTTATCCTCCACCAATGAGACCCATTGTCTCTGGCATTGGGTCAATTCTGGAAAGACTGTCTGAATGGCTCGACACATTATTGCAACCATTAGCACAAAAACCTCCTGGCTTCCTAAGTGACACTAAAAATGTCCTAAATTCGTTATACAACAAACGTTGGGAAAAAAACTACACATGGCTCACATGTGATGTTGTATCACTGTATACATCTATTCCCCACCAAATAGCCTATGCCGCTCTTGATTACCATCTATCTAAACACAGCATCTATGAAAAAAACTTCCAAACTTACATCTTAGAAGTACTCATGTTTCTAATGACCAACAACTACTTTCAATTTGATGCAAAATATTACCTTCAACTCAAGGGCGTTTCCATGGGAGCCAAGTTCTCTCCATCAATAGCGAACTTAGTAATGTCATGGTGGGAACAATCTCACATTTTCTCTACTGACAACGTGTATGGCCACTGCATTGAATGGTACGGAAGGTATATCGATGATATTTTGCTTATCTGGAAAGGGGACATAAACATCATCCCTGCTTTCGTGGAAGCTTTGAATTACAACCAGTGTAATCTCAAATTTACTTACAATTACAACACTACCAACATTGTATTTTTGGATCTGGAACTAAATGGCAAAGAAGGCCATATTATATCTACCCAAACTCATCGAAAACCCACATCCTCAAACAGCATACTTCATGCAAAAAGCAACCACTCAAGACAAACTATCAAGGCCATACCAGTGGGCGAGATGCATCGGGCAAAACGAAATTGCACCTCCCATAGTCAGTTCGAAATGGAACAGGAACTAATCAAAACCAGACTCACAGCAAGATGCTACCCCCCATGGTCACTTAGTAGAGCAAGTGACATTATGACCAAAAAATCCAGAAATCAGTTACTCAGATTTAGCAACAAAAAAACCGAAAAAAATTTTGCAATTCAATCTGCTGACAACCAGCCCACATTGATCCTACAACAGAGTAACCAGTTCATGCAAATTAAAAACCTAGTCACCAACTACTTACCGATCCTCAAGGAGGATGACAGCATGCGTTCCATCCTGGCAGGAGGTTGTCGAATTGTGGCGAGGAAGGCACCCTCATTAGGCAGCGTTCTGTCCCCATCATTCTTCACATCTAATGAAAACACAAGATCAACGTGGTTAGAAACCACAGGTTTCTACAAATGTGGTCAACACCCCTGCAAGGTCTGTTCCTACGCCCATCCAACTAAAACTTTCAGCAATTCCACACAATCAGACACATTCAGTATCCAAAATTACATCAATTGCAATACTGAATCTGTCATTTATATAATCGAATGCACAGAATGCCAGCTGAAATATGTAAGTTGCACCAACCGGAAATTAAAAACGAGAATTTTAGAACACCTTAGTTACGTCAGAAATATCAACATCCTAAACATTTCCAACGCGTCAAAACACTTTATAGTTCATCACAACCGAACTACCAAAACCCTACGTTGCTACGCCCTTTAAAAAAAAATTCATCCGTCCAAAAGGGGAGGAGACATAAAACACAAAACTCATCTTAGGGAGGCATACTGGATCTACAGATTAAAAACCAGATATCCGGACGGCCTCAACCTAAGAAAAGACCTGATGTTCCAATATTGACCTAAATCTATACAGCATTACTTTCTTCCACAGTAGTTCCCTCTTTCATGACCCAAAAGCTAATCTATATACAATGATTTAATATCTAGTCTCTCCAAGACACCTACTTTTATACCCCATGTCCGTACATGCATAACATATGCTACTTGTCATGTACACCATCCCTCACAGCACTTAGCCTTCGTTTTTCCACCATCATTCATTTTATTTGTTCCAGTTGTTGTCCTACCTACACTCTCCTCACCCCTGACCCCTTATCCTCGCCACAATACTTTGAGCGCCTTGCCATTTACCCTCATACCAGAGTTTACTGGCCATATATCCCCTACAAGCAGCGTTTAATCATATATACATACCACCCATTCGATTCTACAATTTATTTTAAAGTCAACTGGGCACACCTCCCCCCGAGTTATGTCCAAGCACAAACACATATTACTATATTTACATTTAATATTTAGAATCTACTTAGTGATATAGGACAGCTTTTCATTTTCTCATTGTACTTACCTATATTGGGGAAGTTATGCACGATCCTTCTGGAGATGCCAGACACGGGACTCTGATTTTTCGACTATCAATGTGCGTTCCACATGGTCACGAGGCCTGAAACGCAAACTCCCTATTAGTTACGGACACAACCACAAGTTTAGCATCTCTACAGAAATCCTTATATCTATCACCAACACATACCAATTACAACAAGACAGTTCGGATGTCCATGTCCCACTGTACTTACTACATACACGACAACAAGACCAAAGTATCGTTGTTAGTCCACAATACTCTCTACTTCCGGTTTGCGTTCCAAAGGTTTGACAACCGTGGAACGCAATCACAAATCAGCTGCACCACCGGATCCAGTATATAAATCTGACAGCGCGCTCAATTTAAAACATATCTCAGCCAAGTCTAAGGACGCAGAAGCCGTCCGAAACACGTAGGCTCCGAGGACACCACTACCCGCTTTCATTACACCAGGACTCTACTGGATTTCTCTTAAAAAGGACTATTAAACTTGGAAACCGTTTCCATTTTACATTCCACACAGCGCTGGATCCTAACCTCTTCTCTTCCTTGTCTCCTACCGTGTGCCGACACGAGGATCCGGGCGCTATCAGCGACACACTCCATTGTGTCAGGTGAGCTGGAGGATTCCTCCCCCCCTTTCCTATTTTTACTTTATTATAAACTCCGTGAGTGAAGTGGCGGGTAACCACTCCCGTCCGCGAATCTGGACAGCACTCTTGCACGTTGTGACTATTAGTAGTTCTGCATTTTTTATGTGTTTTCTACTATACTTCTATGTTGTGTTCTCTTGTGATGTGGATGTATAGACTGTTCTGTCACTAACAATACAGCGAATGGGTAATAGAAAGACCTTTGAAAGGTGTGTGAATGTATAAGGCAAGTGAAGGGTTACCCCTGAACTGTCTGTCTGCTATGAGGGACGTAAAAATCTCTGAATCCCATAAAAGGTCCGCTGTCTAATCTAATGCTCCGTGTTACACTTAGCAGCAGGAGTTAGTAGAGAGTGAAGCAGGGAATGTTTGTGTACCCTTTGTATCTATAAGAGTGTTTCTCTATTGTATATTTCTGTGCCTGTGCTTGAGTTACTAATCTCTGACTGCTGTGCTATAGAAGCAAAATGTGACGTGTAGTAGTAAGGCTTAGTACGATGATATTGCCTAATAAAGGTGGTCTGACAAGATCCATATTGTGTCCCTGTAGTTTGGGACTTCCGTAGATGAGAGTGAAATTTGGGGTTATGGTAAAACCCACCACAGGGGAAAAGGTGTGTGGCATATCCAGAAGGAAGCCATATCATCATAATGATCTAGGCACATGGTAAGAAAGTATACAAAATATGTAACGGGTGGAGAACTGTGTTTCCAGCTCCACATTTGGGAGTAATCTAGATATTAAAGTGCTGAAAACTATTACTATGTATTGTAAAAATAATGTAGAAAAGAAAATGTATTATAAATGGTTGGATTTAGTTAACACGGATATTAGAGTGATGCTCTTACAGCCATTATAACCCTACATGCTTCACCAATGTATTGTATGTCACCTAACATGATGATGATGATGATGATGATGATGATGATGATCTACTAACCATGATAAGCAGAATGCCAAAGCCTAGAACAGGGGAATATATCCAATTAGTGAGTTACAGCAAGTAAGAGAAGTTTTGATGACTGATGGTTACACTAATGTAGATATTTAGCAAACCGAGCAATGCCCCAAATTGTGCCGATGGTCACAGTGACTAATATAATAAACCAGAAAAAGAAGAAAAGTCACGACCAAGTATATGCAAAATTACAAACAATCTTTATTTCAGTCAAAAATACACAGAAGAAACACATTACAACTATACACAGTAAAAAGAATGAACCCTCATAAAGAGATGGAATCCGAACATGAAAGCAGCCTGGTCCCCCAGATGTTAAAATGGTCAAAAGATCCCACAAAAAGCATCAATCAATATTTTTAGGCAGGTGCTAAGCATAGTACATTTGCACAGATAGATACCTAATAAAATACATGCAAAGTGCAGTCATAGGCAAACTAATGAGCAGTATACCTACACCTACGTAGTGGAAAATGAGCAGGAGATCAGGACCGGGAGGGGAGACCGCTGCCAGACCCGACGCGCGTTTCGCTGGTGCTTCGTCAGGGGTGATGTCCAAATGCCCCACATAGCCCTAGATATACTCTCCTCTCAAGTGGTTTCAAATAAAGCAGCAGCTCTTTCCCATCAGGTGGTAAGGTGTTCGGCGGCAGTCACTAAGGACAGCCGCCAATACACCCCACCCACCCACCCACGATAGCGTCCTATCGTATAAACCCATGGTTAGTGAAGACATCATCTTCAATGGGAAAGGACGGGAAGACTTGTACACGTAACCCACGTGGAATTAATCCCTTGCTCAGGTACTGCTGCATATAGGCTTTGTTCCACCATATTCGAGTACGCCGATGTAACAAATTAAATAAGGTTTTCTTTATTGCCACCCTCTGAACGGACTCCATCAAATACGAAGGTTGGTTAGAGAATACATTAGCAGCCTGTGCTGACCAGGAGATCTCTCTACTCCTGTAATCCATTATAGGAGAGGGGTTTCAAATACTGTAATAAATACAGAGAATACAATTTAGCAAACCGAGCAATGCCCCAAATTGTGCCGATGGTCACCATGGGTTTATACGATAGGACGCTATCGTGGGTGGGTGGGGTGTATCGGCGGCTGTCATTAGTGACTGCCGCCGAACACCTTACCGCCTGATGGGAAACAGCTGCTGCTTTATTTGAAACCACTTGAGAGGAGAGTATATCTAGGGCTATGTGGGGCATTTGGACATCACCCCTGACGAAGCACCAGCGAAACGCGCGTCGGGTCTGGCAGCGGTCTCCCCTCCCGGTCCTGATCTCCTGCTCATTTTCCACTACGTAGGTGTAGGTATACTGCTCATTAGTTTGCCTATGACTGCACTTTGCATGTATTTTATTAGGTATCTATCTGTGCAAATGTACTATGCTTAGCACCTGCCTAAAAATATTGATTGATGCTTTTTGTGGGATCTTTTGACCATTTTAACATCTGGGGGACCAGGCTGCTTTCATGTTCGGATTCCATCTCTTTATGAGGGTTCATTCTTTTTACTGTGTATAGTTGTAATGTGTTTCTTTTAATGTAGATATTTCCAATGTGATTAAGTCTAGGTGATTATAGAAAGCTTTGAACTTGTACTAAATTGTTGGAGTTGAGGAAGCAAAGAGAAAGGGAATAATAATAATAATAATAATAATAATAATAATAATAATAAAAATAATAATAATAATAATAATAATAATAATGAACTGTTGCCATTATATTGATCCTGCAGGCAACCTGAGAGTTAAAGCTAGTCTAATACAAATAGCTGATTTAAGAGAGAAGTAGCTACAAGAACAAGAGGTTAATAAAGACTCCTGGGGAATAAGACCTCTTCTTTCTTAAATCCAGCTAATTGATTTAAGGGAATAGCCGGATGGCTGATGAGTATACTTCAAACTGTGTTCCAAATTATTTTGTTTTGTATGCTTGGTTATATAGGCTTTCATTTGTTAATATAGCTAATGAACTGAAGTATAAGGTTGTGTAAAAACACTGTTTTGTTGTTTTGTTTTTTTATGTACCTTATCTATAAGTTTTAAATAATTAAAATTATCTGTGTACAGTCAGATTTTAGCGTTATAAATATAGCAGCAAATTCCCCTGATATTGTCATCCGTGCAATGAAAGAACTGTTGGATAAGTGGTCCCCCAAACACTCCACCACTTATCTATTGCAATATGTTGATAATTTTGTGTTGTATCTCTGTTGATATATGTGCTCAGAAAACAGTCTCATTATTGTTGTAATTTTCACATATAGGTTTACTGCCATTCAAGACCACCCAGTCTCACACAACTATCACTATGAATATGGTTGTAGAGAAGGTTCAGGCTGTGGCTGAATGGGCCCATCCTGCCTCCCTGAAGGCGTTACAGTGCTTCCTGGGGTTTGCTAATTATTACAGAAGATTTATTGCTAACTTCTCGGTCATCGCTAAGCCTCTTACGGATCTTACTCGCAATGGGGCTGATCTCCTCCACTGGCCTCCGGAGGCGGTCCAGGCTTTTGAGGTCCTTAAGAAGTGCTTTATCTTGGCCCCAGTGCTGATTCAGCCTAACCAAATGGAGCCATTCATCGTGGAGGTTGACGCCTCTGAGGTGGGAGTGGGTGCTGTCTTGTCCCAGGGTACCAGGTCCCTCACCCATCTCCGTCCCTGTGCCTACTTCTCCAGGAAGTTCTCGCCCACTGAGAGTAAGTATGACATTGGCAACCGCAAACTCTTAGCCATTAAATGGCCATTTGAAGAGTGGCGCCACTTCCTGGAGGGGTTTAGACACCAGGTAACGGTCCTTACCAACCACAAGAATCTGGTTTTCCTAGAATCTGCCCAGAGGCTATACCCGAGACAAGCTCGATGGGCGTTGTTTTTTACTAGATTCAACTTTTTGGTCACCTATAGGGCTGGGTCTAAAAATATTAAAGCTGATGCACTGTCGCGTAGCTTCATGGCCAGCCCTCCTTTGGAGGAAGATCCTGCTTGTGTTTTGCCCCCAGGTATAATCATTTCCTCTGTTGATTCTGACTTAGTCTCCGAAATTGCGGCTGATCAATGTTCAGCTCCCGGGAACCTTCCTGAGAACAAGCTGTTTGTTCCCCTGCAATTCCGGCTAAGGGTACTCAGGGAAAATCTTGACTCTGCACTATCTGGCCATCCAGGCATCCTGGGTACCAAGCACCTCATTACCAGAAACTATTGGTGGCCTGGGTTGCCTAAAGACATTAAGGCCTACGTCTCCGCTTGTGAAATTTGTGCTAGGTCCAAGACTCCCAGGTCCCGACCAGCGGGCTTACTATGTTCTTTGCCCATTCCCCAGAGACCTTGGACCCATATCTCCATGGATTTTATCACCGATCTGCCTCCATCTCAAGGCAAGTCGGTGGTGTGGGTTGTAGTAGACCGCTTCAGTAAGATGTGGCACTTTGTGTCCCTCAAGAAACTACCCAATGCTAAGACGTTAGCTACCTTGTTAGTCAAACACATCCTGCGTCTTCATGGGGTTCCTGTGAATATAGTTTCTGACAGATGGGTACAATTTATTTCATTGATTTGGAGAGCTTTCTGTAAAAAGTTGGAGATTGATCTGTCCTTCTCCTCGGCCTTCCATCCTGAAACTAATGGCCAAACTGAGAGGACTAATCAGTCTCTCGAACAATATTTAAGGTGTTTTATCTCTGACCGTCAATATGATTGGGTCTCCTTCATTTCCCTCGCCGAATTTTCCCTTAATAACTGGGTCAGTAACTCGTCAGGGGTCTCCCCCTTTTTCTGTAATTTTGGGTTTAATCCACGGTTCTCCTCCGTTTCACCTGGTGGTTCCAACAATTACGAGGTAGATGTCGTTCATCGGGAACTGTGCACAGTCTGGGCCCAGGTTCAGAAGAACCTAGAGGCGTCCCAGAGCATACAAAAGACTCAGGCAGATAGAAGACGTTCTGTTAACCCCTTGTTTGTGGTCGGGATCTGGTGTGGCTGTCTTCAAAAAATTTGCGCCTTAAAGTCCCGTCCAAAAAATGTTCTCCCGGGTATATAGGGCGTACAAGGTCATTGAGGTCCTTAACCCTGTCTCCTTCCGACTGGAGTTACCCCCGTCTTTTCGAATACACAACGTGTTTCATGCCTCCCTCCTGAAACGCTGCTCCCCGTCCATGGCTACCTTGAGGAAACCTCCAATCCCTGTTCTCACCCCTGAAGGGGTAGAATTCGAGGTGGCAAAGATTGTAGACGGCAGGATGGTCCTAGGCTCCCTCTAGTACCTAGTCCATTGGAGAAGATACGGGCCTGAGGAGAGGACTTGGGTACCCGCCCGGGATGTTCACGCTGGGGTATTGCTCAGGAGGTTCCATCTTCGGTTCCCCAATAAGCAAGGTCCACCTAGAAAGGGTCCCGTGGCCCCTCATAAAAGGGGGGGTACTGTAAAGGATCTGCCAGACACAGCTTCTGTGTCGACGCCCGTGGTTAATCAGTCTGCACCTGCTCCTAAGTCTGATAGAGTGACTCGATCTGCTACCACTCAGGCTGGGAGGCTCAGGAGTGGGAGAACCTATGACAGCCTGGCCAGACGGTTCTAGCTCCCGCCCTCGGTCTTCATTTCCTGCTTGTCTCTGCCTGTTCTTCTTTCCTGTTTCCTGGCTCTGCTGCTCCTGCTATCATTATTGACCTTGCTTCATTTTGACCCTGGCTTTACTGGCTACTCTCCTGCTCTGCGTTTGGTACCTCGTACACTCCTGGTTTGACTCGGCTCGTTCACTACTCTTGTTGCTCACGGTCTTGCCATGGGCAACTGCCCTATTTCCCTTAGCTTCTGTGTACCCTGGTCTGTTTGTCTGTCGTGCACATATTGAGCGTAGGGACCATCGCCCAGTTGTACGCTGTCGTCTAGGATGGGCCGTGCAAGTAGGCAGGGACTGAGTGGCGGGTAGATTAGGGCTCACCTGTCTTCTCCCTACCCTATCATTACACTATAGGGCATTATCTATAGTTTATCTGGCCAACTTCACTTATGAAGATAAATTGGCATTAGAAACAGGTTACAGTGACAAAAATGAATGGCTAGCCTGGATGAGATACACTGTAATCCAAAATAATAGAACTAACTGTATCGCTTACGCAAAAGCCAGGCCTCATCTGGGTACTATACCTTTCAGGCTATCAGATAAGGAGAATCCACAGGGTCTGCAATGCATGTTATCTTTATATAATGCATCATATAATCCAGGTGATAAATTATGTAAGACATACTCTTTATTGTAACCACCTGTGGGGAGAGATGAAATCCCTCCCTTAGTAGTTGCTTACCCAGGCAACTACACCTGCTTTCTGAGGAATGGGCAAGATAATAAAGTAGGGAACTTCATTGAAGCTGTCTATCCTTGGAGGTTCCTTGGACTATAGAATATACATAGATGAAGTAGGAGTACCCCGAGGGGTGCCAAATGAGTTTAAGGCCCGAAATCAGATTGCATCAGGGTTCGAGTCTATACTTTTCTGGTGGTCTACGATAAATAAGAATGTCGATTGGATTAATTATATTTATTACAATCAACAGAGAGTTGTTGATTACATCAGAGATGCAATAAAGGGCATTGCAGATCAGTTTGGACCTACATCTTTAATGACATGGTGAAATACAATCGCCCTGGATATGTTACTAGCAGAAAAAGTGTGTGTTTGTAAAATGTTTTTATCTTCTGTTGTACTTTTATTCCCAATAATACATCCCCTGATGGTAGTATTACCAAGGCATTTGAAGGACTCAATTCCCTGTCCGAAGAGCTTGCGAAAAACTCTGGAATAAATGACATCTTCACTAATTGGCTTGAAGGATGGTTTGGAAAATGGAGTAACCACATATCCAGTCCATTGATTTCCTTAGCAGCAGTGGCAGCCATACTTGTAACTCGTGGATGTAGTTGCATTTCCTGCATAAGGGGACTAGTTCAGAGACTCATTGACACTTCAATTACTAAAACAATGTACCAAGAGATTCAAAGTAAGAACGTATACCATGACTTGGAAACACCCCATAATGATTGTCAAAATTCTGAAGGACTGGTGAAAACTTAAAGAAAGAATATTTTTTAGATGTCTCACAGAACATTTCTTGATAAATTTACAACAGGGAGGAATATTAGAAAAGTTTTATTTTAAATGTATGCTTATGTGATGGAGACTAAAGTGTTAAATATGCTATCAAGTGTGAGGGTGGTGGGCAGTCTCCATTTTCTATTCTTTATTTGATGTGTGTAATTCTGGGCAGGGCCATCTTGTCTGGAGTTCTCATCTTGTTTCTTTTGTAATGAATAAGAAAATCATTGTTCCTTTAAGACAGGTTTTCATGTTATTGAAGTTACTTATCTTTGACCTTGGTTCTCATACGAAGCTTGCAGAGAAAACACAGGGAGTGAGATGGTAGGGCAGCAAAGATGCTTGTGGGAATGCCTCCCCCATCATACATAAATAGTTTTGCCGCGAGAGATAAGGCCACCTGCAAACCTAATGTGTGAAGAATTATAATGATGTATCTGGAATATATTGTGTCTGTAATTGGCTGAATAAGAAATAAGTTTATCCCATGTATAAAAACCATGATACGCAAGATATCAGCAGACAGAGGCTGAAAGATGACTTAATCTGATGTTGGTCTGTCTCCTCGTTACTGAGAATAAAAGGCCACAATACTTCAATTTATTCCAATGACTCCTTGAATCTCATTGATAGATTATAAATTCTTCTAACAGGAATCCAAACTGAAACAAACGGAAACCATAGGTTTCCGTTTGCCTCACCATTGATGACGGATCCGGTGCAAATTGCTTCCGTTTGTCACCGTTTTGTGAGGGTTCCGTGGTTTTGATGGAATGAATAGCACAGTCGACTACGGTATTGATTCCGTCAAAATGACGGAACCCTTATACAACGGTGACAAACTGAAACCATTTGCATTGGATCAGTCACCATTGAAATCAATGGTGATGCAAATGGAAACTTTCTGTTTGTTTCAGTCGACTACGCTATTGCTTCCGGCAAAACGACTGGTCCAGTGCACAACAGAGACAAACGGAAACCATGGTCACCAGATCCATCACCATTGAAATTAATGGTGATGGAGACATGTCAGTTTGTGTCTGTTCAGGGTCCCGTTCTGATGGAAAGCTCTGACGGAGCGTCAGAACGGGACCCCAACGCAGATGTGAAAAGAGCTTTAGAGGGACAATCTGGCATATGTGTTTCCTTGTCTTGTACATTTATGTCTTAGGAGAAGGTCCATGACACCAGGATTAAAAGACCAGCAAAGCGATAATACCTGTCTCATGTATTGCTCCATCGTGCCTAAAAAAGGTATAACAGTGTTAGTTTTGCCTAGAATGTTCCGAAAACTCTACAACTCTGTGAAGGGCTTAGGGGATTTTAAGTTCTGTATATAAAAAAAAGTGAATCTCAGACCCTAATAAAGATATACACATCGTATTCATGGGACTTCGTGAAAATTCCCCGCTATTGCTTAGCTTTTTTTGTGACTTCATGTCACATAGCTGTGTCACCCGATAGCTGTAGACTGCATTTAAGAACACAACAGTGACGTTTCATACATAGGGGTGTAAGATCCCATGGTGGCCATTCAATGATATAGCCATGTGACATAATGTCACTATGGACATAACTTAGTCAATGGACAGGAGCACAAAGAACCACATCAGAGGTACCCTACCTTATTCAAGGAAATTCAATGAAATCTTCACCTTTGGGACGAATTCCTTTTTTCTGTTTAAAATTCATGTAATAGTTTGTTAGAAACCATAGTTACATGTCAAGTGTGTTTGCGTGCATTATTCAAAATTTTAATTTCACAAAGTTCCTAGATTGAGATGTAATGTATCTTTGTTAACCTTTCTATTCATAGCCATTTGTGCTGCAGATGTCTTTTTCTGTTATTTTCTGTTATTGTCAGCCATGTTACAGGTAGAGTGAAGCTACAGACCGGTCACGCTCACCATCTCTTCTAGCCTGCTTGCTCACATTAAAGCATACCTAACTTTTGAGGTGATTTTTCTGAAAAACCTATCATGTGTGTGTACACGAGGAAGAACACTATTTCTGGCCATTATACAATGTATTCGGAAAGTCTTCAGACTCTTTCAATTATTTCACATTTTCTTATATTGAGGCCTTGTGCTAAAATAAGAAAAATTCACAATTTTCCACCCATTCTGAAAACAGAATGTTAGTAGTCTAACTTTTTGAAAATCTATGCTAACTCTACTATAGAGGTTGGTAAAAATGCATAGTTTTATGTATAGTTTTTTTTATACATTTTAGTACTTTTGCACAATTAAAATTGACAGGAAAAAAAGAAGGTAATTTGGCCTTTGGTCCATCAAATCTGTAGCATATTTTATAGCAGAAGGTCGTTTTCTAGAGGTACTGAAATATAAGAATATCACAAACAAAGCATAAATTACATAATTTACTAAATTAGACAATTTCGATTTCTGTCAAGGGGTTTAGTATCTTTTTAGAAAGCGTAGATTTTTTTGGACATTTTCTTGAATAAGACAGAAAAAAATGTAATTGCCATTTTTTGGGCTAATGTGTCATTTTATGCAGGCGCTTTTTACACACAGTATGGACCACAGGTAAAATTAAGCTCATATTACATTCTGCTACTTCTCCCATTCTACCCAAATATGTATGTATGTAAAATGCATAAGCTTGCATAAGCTTGTTTCAGAACCTTATTTCAAAGCTAATCTTACAAAACTGAGCTAAGTTTCTTCACTTGCAAAATAACCACTCTGAAATATAGAACCCCAAAGTATTAATTTATGAATATAAAGTGAATTTTTTTTTTTATTTATTTTTTTAGGCTTTTACAAATAAAGGGACTAGCACAACATCAGGTACACCCCAAAACTTACATCCTCCCCCCACCCTTCCCATTCCTCATCCTAGAGTAAATTATATGTTGGAAATTTTTTTATTTAAAAAGCACAAATACATTATCATTTTATGGCTATGTACACCTTTGAAAACGTTTATTTTAAAAAATAATAATGATGTGTATCAGTGTGATTGGTGCAGCTTTGTAGTTACATTTTATTAAAAAATAATAAATTGTAATTACAATATATATACAGTGGAGGAAATAAGTATTTGATCCCTTGCTGATTTTGTAAGTTTGCCCACTGTCAAAGTCATGAACAGTCTAGAATTTGTCAAAATTATATATATTTATTTGCATTGTGCACAGAGAAATAAGTATTTGATCCCCTACCAACCATTAAGAGTTCAGCCTCCTCCAGACCAGTTACACGCTCCAAATCAACTTGGTGCCTGCATTAAAGACAGCTGTCTTACATGGTCACCTGTATAAAAGACTCCTGTCCACAGACTCAATTAATCAGTCTGACTCTAACCTCTACAACATGGGCAAGACCAAAGAGCTTTCTAAGGATGTCAGGGACAAGATCATAGACCTGCACAAGGCTGGAATGGGCTACAAAACCATAAGTAAGGTGCTGGGTGAGAAGGAGACAACTGTTGGTGCAATAGTAAGAAAATGGAAGACATACAAAATGACTGTCAATCGACATCGATCTGGGGCTCCATGCAAAATCTCACCTCGTGGGGTATCCTTGATCCTGAGGAAGGTGAGAGCTCAGCCGAAAACTACACGGGGGGAACTTGTTAATGATCTCAAGGCAGCTGGGACCACAGTCACCAAGAAAACCATTGGTAACACATTACGCCGTAATGGATTAAAATCCTGCAGTGCCCGCAAGGTCCCCCTGCTCAAGAAGGCACATGTACAGGCCCGTCTGGAGTTTGCAAATGAACATCTGGATGATTATGAGAGTGATTGGGAGAAGGTGCTGTGGTCAGATGAGACTAAAATTGAGCTCTTTGGCATTAACTCAACTCGCCATTTTTGGAGGAAGAGAAATGCTGCCTATGACCCAAAGAACACCGTCCCCACTGTCAAGCATGGAGGTGGAAACATTATGTTTTGGGGGTGTTTCTCTGCTAAGGGCACAGGACTACTTCACCGCATCAATGGGAGAATGGATGGAGCCATGTACCGTCAAATCCTGCGTGACAACCTCCTTCCCTCCACCAGGACATTAAAAATGGCTCGTGGCTGGGTCTTGCAGCACAACAATTACCCGAAACATACAGCCAAGGCAACAAAGGAGTGGCTCAAAAAGAAGCACATTAAGGTCATGGAGTGGCCTAGCCAGTCTCCAGACCTTAATCCCATCGAAAACTTATGGAGGGAGCTGAAGATCCGAGTTGCCAAGCGACAGCCTCGAAATCTTAATGATTTACAGATGATCTGCAAAGAGGAGTGGGCCAAAATTCCATCTAACATGTGTGCAAACCTCATCATCAACTACTAAAAATGTCTGACTGCTGTGCTTGCCAACAAGGGTTTTGCCACCAAGCATTAAGTCTTGTTTGCCAAAGGGATCAAATACTTATTTCTCTGTGCACAATGCAAATAAATATATATAATTTTGACAATGTGATTTTTTTTTATTTTTTTTATATAATCTATCTCTCACTGGTAAAATTAACCTAGCCTAAAAATTCTAGACTGTTCATGTCTTTGACAGTGGGCAAACTTACAAAATCAGCAAGGGATCAAATACTTATTTCCTTCACTGTATATAAAGTTTTCAAAGGTGTACATAGCCGTTAATAATTGGAAACAGTATGGTAGTACTCAAAACAGGGATAATGTACAGGCCTGGATTTGAGGGACATAAGGGACAAAAAATATTGTGAATTCTTGCGACGACCATGTTTGCTGCACAAGTTGCACCTTTTCTGGGGGTTACTCCTTGTTGATGTGGGACTGATAAAATGCATTTCAATTAATCTTTTGACATCCTCAGACTGGGCATTTTCTGGTTTCTTGACCTTCAACTATGAGGATTTCAATGATTTTCTCTTGAAAATCAAGGTATCCGACTTTGTCTCTTTCTTTTTATAAAGCACAAATTTATTGTGGATTGCCACCTGCAAAAGACATATGTCTTCTTTTTTATACCAGGTTTTTGTTTTCCTCTTAACCTAGTAAGACTGTAAGACCTGACCACTTAATTTTTTTTGATAGATAGATAGATAGATAGATAGATAGATAGATAGATAGATAGATAGATAGATAGATAGATAGATAGATAGATAGATAGATAGATAGATAGGTGATAGAGTTTTTTAATTATGAAATACTGCTGAGATTGCCATTATTTGTTCTTACAGCAATCACATGATTAGGGACCACACAGATTGATTTATGATCCTTGCTTAGTACCCAGGAAAGTTGGCAATAGCCAGGGCATATGGCTATGTGCACGCGATCACCATGGACTAGGGCCACTCGTCCTAAATCTACATACAGTAAGTATACAAGATGTATACACCTCACTGAATTCCTGTCATATGAATAACACCTTTTGTTAGTTTAAACTTCTTTAACCCCTTAACGATCACCCATCTTTTGGCGTCGCTGTAGACTAGGCTGATGAGCGTTCCTGTGAGTGCTCATCCTCCAAGCAGAGAACTAACAGCTCCTGAACTTAGAGCAGCCTCCTGAACACAGCTTGGATCGGAAAACATTCCGACCCCAGCTGTTTAACCCCTTGATCGCCAAAGTCCGTGCCTGTAGCATGATCGAAGGGAACTCCTCTCTTTTATCACGTCACTGGAAACTCGGTGACACAATGGAAGACCGGGGAATCGCTCTGCAGTCAGCCCAGGGGACCTAAAAGAACCCCATGGCTGTCTGTTCAATTTGCCTGCTGTTAGGGCACAGTATGTGCTGCCCTAACAGAAGCCTGTTTCATAGTGACATAGCGTAATGTATTAGCATACAAGAGTATGCTAATACATTATAAGTAAAAAATAAAGCTGTAAATAAAGTTATCAATTAATGGGATTAAGAAACAAAATGTAACAAAAAAAATGTTTTTAATCTTATATATTTTTTCGAAAGTTTGTTTGAAGCCCGATTTTTCATTGGTTTAAAAACAGGGAATAGCTATTTTTGATTGGACCCGCGTTCCCCAGGTAATGGATTGCACTGACAGTCTCTGCCCCCTATTGATGATGTGGCAGCCCATAATGGGCTGCAACGTACATCATTCGATGACTTCTGGGACCTGCAGTAAGGACTAATCCCTATCACTGGTCATTTATAATCAAGCACCGCAGTAATACCGCATGCAGATCACACAGCGATGTCAGTGACATCTTTATAACGTGTTCTTATTTAAAACACAGCTGCCGCAGAACCTCTTATTCAGATGTACAGAACTGTAGCTGTCCCATTCATATGTGGCAAAATCGCGGCAAAACGCCACGACCGCTACTTCTGAATTATCCCGTCAGAGATGAGACCCTCATGATTTTTAGCTACGAAAAAAAAACTGCATTAAATTTGTACCTGTCACCTTTGTTCCCAGGCTCTGCCCTCCATCATTGTGTGCAGCCGCCTCAGCTCTGTCCTGCAGCCGCTTCTCGTGCGCGCCAAATGTGTCACGTGACGTCCCCAGTTTCCCACACTGTCGCGTCCTCACAGGAAGCGGGTGAGCGGCCGCCGCCTCAGTTTTGGGGTCACATTATGTGTGGAGTTTGAGGTACAGCGGGGGCTCCGCGTCTTCCTCCACTGCCGGTGAATGTGTCCCCTCAAGGACGCGGTCTGGATGGTGAATCCTGGAGGAAAGGATTACTAGGGGGAGTAGTGGTTACCCCGAGTGCAGTAGTCCTCTATGTATCCTCTCACTGAGGGCATGCTGAGGGTTGCAGTACCTCCTCAGGTGCAGAGCTGCTCATCTATTAAATAGACACGTCATCTGTATCGTGTGAAACTACAACTCCCAGGAGGTGGCCGCATCACCCTTAGAGGCCAGAAATACAGTGACATGACTGCAAAAACTCATTTTATTAAGAATGAAAAATATATATATACGGTGATGACGTATATAACATAAGTGAAATATAGAATAACTGGTATATAATATATACATAAAATACCTGCAACTGGTATATAATGATACATAACTGGAATATAAAACATATAATATAACGAATATAAAACATATATAATATAACTGGAATATAAAACATCGATGCCAAATGGGCATGAATCAGAAGTCCCCGCCCCTCATCCACCACTTGGTAGTTTAGTCTAGGAGCACTGGCTTAGAACTTTGATTTCTTAAAGGGAATAAAAAAATTTTGATCATATGATCATAGTGTTAAGGACAGAGGCGTAGCTAGGTTCTCCAGCACCCGGGGCAAAGATTCAGTTTGGCGCCCCCCCCCCACCTGTTCCCCGACATCTCCTTCCCCCACGCCGTGTTTGTTTTCTCTACCAATCGACGTGTCATTGCTTTTTATGTAACACATTTGTACATCTTACAAGCAATATGGTTCTATACACAACACCAGAACAAATACAGCTCAACTTAGTGCAACCCCTGCTGTATAGGTGTGTACGGCGTAAAACTACAGCTCCCAGCATGGCCCGAACAATGGTAAGGATATGCTGGGAGATGCTGTTTCACAAAAATAAATCCTATCATAATCATCTCGCTGCAGATCATACAGTGACTACATTACTGATTAGAGGCAGAATAAACATTTACATTAAGTGACTCACCGGTGACGTCTCAGATTCTAGTTCTTTTTCTCCATCCGGTCCAGACCTCTATGATGAATTCTCCCGGTCACAGCCCATTTCTGCAGTTTGCCGCTCACATGTCTTCAGCTTCTCACTTTACCAACATTTCTGCACCTATAAATAAATATAAAGTTATCATTATACCACACACTACGCCCCTAAATATAATAGCGCCATACACTGTACCTCTAATTATAATAGCACCATACACCGTGTCCCACACACACACTGTGCCCCCTGTAGATAGTGCCTGCCATAGAGCCCCCTGTAGATAGTGCCCCCATATAGCCCACCCCTGTATATAGTGTCCCACATATAACTTCCCCTATAGTGCTCTACAGATAGCCCACCCCTGTATATAGCCCCCTGTAGATATAGCCCAACCCTGTATATAGTGCTCCACGTATAGCCCAACCCTGTATATAGCCCCCTGTAGATATAGCCCACCCCTGTATATAGTGCTCTACAGATAGCCCACCCCTGTATATAGCCCCCCTGTAGATATAGCCCACCCCTGTATATAGCCCCCCTGTAGATATAGCCCACCCCTGTATATAGTGCTCCACAGATAGCCCAACCATGTATGTAGCCCCCCTGTAGATATAGCCCACCCCTGTATATAATGTTCCACATATAGTCCACCCCTGTATATAGTGCTCCACATATAGTCCACCCCTGTATATAGTGTTTCACAGATAGCCCACCCCTGTATATAGTGCTCCACATATAGCCCACCCCTGTATATAGCCCCTCTGTACATATAGTCTACCCCTGTATATAGTGCTCCACTAGATAGTCCACCCCTTTATATAGTGCTCCACAGATAGCCCACCCCTGTATATACTATATACAGGGGTGGGCTATCTGTGGAGCACTATATACAGGGGTTGACTATATGTACAAGGGGGCTATATACAGGGGTGGGCTTTCTGTGGAGCACTATAGGGGGAGATATTTGTGGGATACTATATACAGGGGTGGGCTATATACAGGGGTGGGCTATATCTAAAGGGGGACTATATCTACAGGGGGACTATATCTACAGGGGTGGGCTATATACAGGGGTGGGCTATATACAGGGGTGGGCTATATACAGGGGGGGAATATATCTACAGGGGGACTATATCTACAGGGGGACTATATCTACAGGGGGACTATATCTACAGGGGTGGGCTATATACAGGGGTGGGCTATATACAGGGGTGGGCTATATACAGGGGGGGACTATATCTACAGGGGTGGGCTATATCTACAGGGGTGGGCTATATCTACAGGGGGGGCTATATACTATATAGCCCCCCCTGTAGCTATAGCCCACCCCTGTATATGGTGCTCCATAGATAGGCCACCCCAGTATATAGCCCCCCCTGTACATAGACACCCCCCATAGATAAACCCCCCCGCATGTAGATAAAGCCCCCCTCCCGTAGACAAAGTCGTCCCCCCTGTAGATACAGCCGCACACTTTTATTACAATTAAAAAAAATAAAAATCAAACTCACCTTATTCCCGCTCCCACGCCATCCGGCAGCCATGGAGACCTGCTCTCTTCTGCGCAGGTCTCCTGGGGGTTGAACGCAGCATCTATAGAAGGCGCCGATTGGCTGGGCAGGATGACTTTCCCTGTCAGTCAGTCAGCGCCTTTCATCGACGGAAGCGTCACTGGTACAAAAGGTACCAGTCGCTTCATTCATGGAAAGGCGCTGAATGGCCGGGCACGAAACGTGCCCGGTCATTCATTGCTTCTAATTATACCTGTGTCCTTGCGACACAGGTACAATTATAGTGCAGGAGGAGGTGGCGCTGGCGCCCCCCTCTAAGCTGCGCCCGGGGCACATGCCCCGCCTGCCCCCCCCCCCTAGCTAAGCCCCTGGTTAAGGATATTTAAAGGAACAGTGTCATCACAAATTATTTTTTTATATGTTAAAGATGTTTATATTCATTTGTGTGTTTGTGTTTTACTTTTTCTTATTTTTACACTTTTTCTTCCCTATGGGGGCTGCCATTTTTTGTTCCATTTCTGTGTGTGTCGATTAACGACACATACAGACATGGAATACGGCAGCCACAGTCCCATAGGGACTGCGAACGGCTCCCGTCCCATTGACTGCAGTGTACGGCGTCTGTGTGGGAACTGCGCATGCGCCGCTCCCACACAGTCCTATTCGAAATTGGCGCCGTCCGGCGCCATTTTCCTGTGGACCGGAAGTCGCGGCCGGACAGTAATATTACTACTTCCGGTCGCGGCTTCCGGATTTGTGCACTTGCACCAGCGGCAGCAAACGGAGCGGACGGGCCGGAGGGAGCCGCGGCGGCAGGAGCAGGTAAGAGATTTCAATGTATGTTCGTGTTTGTGTGTGTTTACTACTGTATGTAAACCTACTACACTGTGGGTTAGCTCAAAAAATGGCGACACACAGTGTAGGAGGTTACATCGTTCAAACCCCTCGTTTATCCCGGCACTAGCCAGGATAAAGGAGGGGGGGATGCTGAGAGCTCACTAGAGCGAGGGCTTTTAACCCAATGTTGCAATGCTGCAATTTTGGGAACAGCTCCATCTAGTGACCAAAAATGGGTAGTATTATAAATTAGAAATAATTTATAATATTTCCTGGACTCGTGCAAAAAAGTAAAAAAAATTTGAACAATGTTTAATCACCCACACACTAAATGTTTAATTTTTAAAAAAAAAACATGTTTTTCTGGCAACACATTCCCTTTAATGGTGCTTCCAATAACATTGGGTCCGGTGTCACCAGTATTCCACCCGTACTTACGGACCCGTTTTCTTTGCATTAATCGGCAGCCCCTTCTCTCTATCAGTGCTGGAAAGAAAGAAGGGGCAGCCCTTTCGGGCAGAGTTTCCGCAGCGATTGAAAGTAAAAGAAGTTCATACATTGTCTTTGTGACGCATCCCTCTTGACATCCAGTCCGACCTCCCTGGATGACTCGGCAGTCCATGTGACCGCTGCAACCAGTGATTGGCCTGTGATTGGCTGCAGCGGTCACATGGGATGAAACGTCATCCCGGGAGGCCGGACTGGAGGAAGAAGCAGGTAAGTTAACTTTTAATACTTTCTAATTGTTATGCGGGTCGTGCTCCCATATAAAGTATGGGAGCACGGTCCGTAAAAAGCAAAAACAGGACATGCCCTATCTTTTGCGGAGCCTTTCTACGGCACGGACACCTTCCTGTAAACATACAGGAAGGTGTCCATTGGCAATAGAAGTGAATGGGTCCATAATTACGGATGAATTCTATGGCCGTTTGCATGGGGCCTTACAACACGTATTTGGGTATTTAAATAGTGAGCTTTTACTCTATATATACCGTAAGTCAACCTCCCGAGTGTGAAAGGAAATGTATTTTCCAAAGTGTTTTATACCTACTGTATACCTTCTATACTCATATCCTTATATGCTTGTACAAGTTAGTTATATTAGAAGGGAGATGCTCTGGGACGTTAAGGAAGTAGTGCCGTGTGCAAAACACTACGCAGCAATAATAGCTAACGAGGGATGGCACGAGGGAACGGCCCCTCTAAGAACCAATTAAGTTGTGGAACTATATCTAAACTTTCTGACTCATTGTCCGACTATAAATATCCGCTGCTGATAAGAAAAAACTAGAAGGATTTCCATACAGTAACGTGTCTGTGTGTATTTGCTCCTCCGAGCTGCTCGTATTCATAAACTGATTTTTAAAAGCCAATTTAGAGCTGGATAGAACTCAAGGCATAGTGAGTTGCTAAATTGCGCTCACAGTTTTATGGTGCCCGAACAGGGACTGCGGCACTAGGACCCTGAGACCACCCGAACCAGGCAGAGGAGACCGGACGGGAACGTGTAGACCAAAAGCTGCAGCATAATGTAAGAAGATTTGATTCTTATATTTTGCTCTGCATTTCCCCGTCTGCCCTCCCCTATTTTCGGATGACTAAGGTTCCACCTTTCAGCTAAGGGAGTAGTGTATGAAGCCGCAGTTCCAGAACTCTGTACTCCCTTAGAAACTAAGTGCCTGACTTCCATCTCAGTTTGTGTGAATGAGGAATGGGTAGCGGCATTGAGTATGATATAGGGGGATTGCTTTGTGCAGGGATAATTGTTATACTTCTAATCTATTTCGCGGGTGTTTGTTGGAAAGTGCTGCTCAAAGAGGAAACTCCTGTTTAGGAGGTTCTGGGGTGAAAGAGACCCAGAACAATTGTAGTTTAGTTGGTTTCAGGTGACTGTAGAAAACAGACAGAAAGTGATTGTCTATCAGTGACCTAAGGTTCTGTGGTGAAAGAGGCCCAGAACAATTGTAGTTTAGTTGGTTTCAGGTGACTGTAGAAAATAGACAGAAAGTGATTGTCTATCAGTGACCTAAGGTTCTGGGGTGAAAGAGACCCAGAACAACCTAAAGATGGGTAACCTATTTACTAGAGCAGAGAAGCCAGTAGTGCCAGCCCGAGAGATAATAGAAAGAAGAAAGGGCAAACGTGCAGTAAAGAGATGTAAGAAATTGATGAGTGGTTTGGGACTCCCCAGGGGAGGCATGCTTGATCTGGATGAATGGGATGCCGCTATCAGTAAGAATGAAGGATGGTTGGAAGACAATAAGTTGAGAATGGCAGCGGATGATTGGAGGGATGTGTCTGAAGAAGTGAGGAGAGGAGGATGCAAGGAGACCACCGTGGGTGGGAAAAGATATTATGAATGTTATGATGAACCTGTGTTAAATGCGGTGTCCAAAATCCTGACTGGAGAGAGGTGTGGCTTTGCATCTGTGAATTACAAAAAAACTGCGGTAGGTAAGGAGCTTATTCTTACACCATTCACACATGTATTGAGTAAGCCTCGGAATTTAGCTGTCATTTTATCCAGCAGTGATATGAAAGATGGATCCAAAAAGGTATGTTGAAACTTTTTGTGTGATGAAAGATTGCAGGTGCGTACGTGATCTTGAACGGTTGATATGAAAGACATGAGAGAATTTTTGCCAGCAATTACATTGTTAACTAGAAAAATTGTGAGAAGTGTAAGACCTCCCCCTTTGGAATGCAGTGACATAGCGCATGGCGGAGAGACGTTGTAACTCACATGTGAAGTATTTGAAATGAAAGGATTGTAGTACCAAAAGTTATACCCCGGCAGTGAGGGGTTTGTAGATGTTTGAAATGAATGTGACCAACTCCTGTTTGATTCAATGGAGGTTTGTAAAGTATGTGAAGGCAAAATAACACACTGTAAAACATTTTTTTGAAGAGGCTGGCAGCCGTAAGATGGATGTTTGCATGTGATAAATAGAATGGTTTGTCGAAAGTTGAGAAAGGGACGGTGGATGGCCAGTACAAGGGATAAGTTAAAATGACAAAGTAGGTGATTACAGGTGGTTACAAGTAAGTTGATGTGAGAAAGAACAATTTGGAAAAAGGTGTACTTTTGATAGGAAGAGTGAAGAAAACGGAGCAGCCAGGTACATTGCAGTGACTAATGTGGGTCAGAACCGGGGGAGTGTAATGTAAACGGGTGTTATGTGACATCTGTGTGATGTGTGAGACATGTGTGTAATGTAACATGTGTGAAGTTTGAAACTAGTGGCCACAATAAAACAGATCTATATTGTATGTTCTTATCTTTAACAGCAGTAATGTCTAAAAAATGTTCGTGTCTTGTGTATAGGGTTAAAATCAGTTCCTCTCCATAAAGGAATGTTTCTTATCTTTGCGCATGCGCTGTTGTCCGTAACTACACCAAGTGAGAAAAATATTACAGCCGGCTGGATCTGTCTGCAAAAAGATAAAAGTTACGATGTATGTGTTATGATGTGATAAGATTTAATGTTGAAATGTTTTGATGTTGATTCAAGTGAATTAAAATACAGATATTGTGAGACACGGGGTCTTGAAAATGTATGTACCCCCACTGTTCCCTATTGTTATATACAGTTTATTGGTTTGCAGTAATTAAAATTAGCAGATATATTATTTTCTGTTGTATTTAATAACTAATTACAATTGTTTTTTTTTGTTTTCACACATGAGGCACGTGCTATAGTGCTGCCTAAATGTTATTTTTGAAAATGTATGATGTTTTACAGGTAAATGATTGCAAGTCATTTTAAAGATAAAATGTATTTTTGTCAGGAGAAAGTAATTTTTGTTCCAGGCTATTGGAGGTCCCACCGAGATTACAGGGGGCCAAACTAGTGCCCCCCCCCAGCTAGAGTGCCCGCCCTTATTATGTTGAGATATGTAGTTTTGAACCCTGCTACATTATTTTCGCAGAGTTCAAATAGGAGGGAGTAGTGAGGGGACTGATCAGGTAAAATTTTGTTTTGTTTTGTGTTTTATTTTGTTTTGCATTAATGAATTTGGAGGTCTACAAAATGTGTATGACAGTAATTTTGAGGTTTTTCTGTATAGATGGTTCCAGTTCCTTCCAGAATGGTAAATATGGCACTGGGTATGCTGTGCTGTAGTCTCCAACCAATATGAGGTATTGTGTAAGAGACCATCCCCCTCCAGTAAATTTCCACAGGAGGCGATTTGACGTCACTCACAGATGAGTCTTTACAGATTTAGATGGGGGAGAAGGCAAAACAAAAAAACAAAAATTGTCTGAACATTGTTCATTTTATGCCAGATTTCAGTAACATAATTTGTTTGTTTTTGTATTAATCAGGTGTTTACAGGAACTGGTGAGGGTGGGATTTACAAGTGTCCTGGATCATCAGATGAATGTGGAAAAATAAAACTCCATCCTTTTTAAATGTTCTATCTATATGTGACATGGGTTTCCAATGTAAATTTGTAATGTAGAGATACTTGATCATATACAGTATGTACAAGACAGGATATGAGGCACAAGGTAAATCATCCAGAAACCACTCTCACCTTCTTGTTCATCTCAAGGAGCAGAGCTGGAGGTGCTCGGTGAGGCTTGTAACCTGGCAAAAGGTAAGACGGCCGACATTTACACTGACTCTAAATGTACATTTAGGCTGGGTTCACACGACCTATTTTCAGACGTAAACGAGGCGTATTATGCTTCGTTTTACGTCTGAAAATAGGGCTACAATACGTCGGTAAACATCTGCCCATTCATTTGAATGGGTTTGCCGACGTACTGTGCAGACGACCTGTCATTTACGCATCGTCGTTTGACAGCTGTCAAACGACGACACGTAAATTGACTGCCTCGGCAAAGAAGTGCAGGGCACTTCTTTGCAACGTAATTTGAGCCGTTCTTCATTGAACTCAATGAAGAGCAGCTCAAGATTTACGAGCGTCTCAGACGCCTCGCATAATACGAGGAGGAGCATTTACGGCTGAAACGAGGCAGCTGTTTTCTCCTGAAAACAGTCTGTCATTTCAGCCGTAAAAGCCTCTCACCGTGTGCACATACCCTTACACTGACTCTAAATAAGCGTACCGCTTCTGGCATCACCCACAGTTATGGGCCCATTGGTAGTAGGAACTTTTTGGATCATCGGGTAAGCCAATTGAGAGAGCAAGGGAAGACAGATCTGACAAGAAGAGTATGTGCAGCCAGGTATCAGTAAATTGGCTTGTCCCTGGATACAATAATGCCACCGCTTGGTTTGTAGCGGCCTGCATGATGTGCGCACGGCATGACATAGGTAAAACAGCAAAGGTACACTACCGTTCAAAAGTTTAGGGTCACTTAGAAATTTCCTTATATTTGAAAGAAAAGCACAGTTTTTTTCAATGAAGATAACATTAAATTAATCAAAAAATACACTCTATACATTGTTAATGTGCTAAATGACTATTCTAGCTGCAAACGTCTGTTTTTTTAATGCAATATCTACATAGGTGTATAGAGGCCCATTTCCAGCAACCATCACTCCAGTGTTCTAATGGTACATTGTGTTTGCTAACTGTGTTAGAAGGCTAATGGATGATTAGAAAACACTTAAAAACCCTTGTGCAATTATGTTAGCACCACTGTAAACAGTTTTGCTGTTTAGAGGAGCTATAAAACTGACCTTCCTTTGAGCTAGTTGAGAATCTGGAGCATTACATTTGTGGGTTCGA
The DNA here is from genome assembly GCF_050947455.1 of Rhinoderma darwinii. Classification (NCBI taxonomy): domain Eukaryota; kingdom Metazoa; phylum Chordata; class Amphibia; order Anura; family Rhinodermatidae; genus Rhinoderma; species Rhinoderma darwinii. Next base: position 398,286,166 of record NC_134687.1, read on the forward strand.
TTAAACTCTCAAAATGGCTAGAAAAAGAGAGCTTTCATGTGAAACTCGACAGTCTATTCTTGTTCTTAGAAATGAAGGCTATTCCATGCAAGAAATTGCCAAGAAACTAAAGATTTCCTACAACGGTGTGTACTACTCCCTTCAGAGGACAGCACAAACAGGCTCTAACCAGAGTAGAAAGAGAAGTGGGAGGCCCCGCTGCACAACTGAGCAACAAGACAAGTACATTAGAGTCTCTAGTTTGAGAAATAGACGCCTCACAGGTCCTCAACTGGCAGCTTCATTAAATAGTACCCGCAAAACGCCAGTGTCAACGTCTACAGTGAAGAGGCGACTCCGGGATGCTGGCCTTCAGCGCAGAGTGGCAAAGAAAAAGCCATATCTGAGACAGGCTAATAAAAGGAAAAGATTAATATGGGCAAAAGCACACAGACATTGGACAGAGGAAGATTGGAAAAAAGTGTTATGGACAGACAAATCGAAGTTTGATGTGTTTGGATCACACAGAAGAATATTTGTGAGACGCAGAACAACTGAAAAGATGCTGGAAGTGTGCCTGACGCCATCTGTCAAGCATGGTGGAGGTAATGTGATGGTCTGGGGTTGCTTTGGTGCTGGTAAAGTGGGAGATTTGTACAAGGTAAAAGGGATTTTGAATAAGGAAGGCTATCACTCCATTTTGCAACGCCATGCCATATCCTGTGGACTGCGCTTGTTTGTAGTCAATTTCATCCTACAACAGGACAATGACCCAAAGCACACCTCCAAATTATGCAAGAACTATCTAGTGAAGAAGCAGGCAACTAGTATTCTATCTGTAATGGAGTGGCCAGCGCAGTCACCAGATCTCAATCCCATAGAGCTGTTGTGGGAGCAGCTTGACCGTATGGTATGCAAGAAGTGCCCATCAAGCCAATCCAACTTATGGGAGGGGCTTCTGGAAGCATGCGGTGAAATTTCTCCCGATTACCTCAACAAATTAACAGCTAGAATGCCAAAGGTCTGCATTGCTGTAATTGCTGCAAATAGAGCATTCTTTGACTAAAGCAAAGTTTGAAGGAGAAAATTATTATTTCAAATAAAAATCATTATTTCTAACCTTGTCAATGTCTTGACTATATTTTCTAGTCATTTTGCAACTCATTTGATAAATATAAGTGTGAGTATTCATGGTAAACACAAAATTGTCTGGGTGACCCCAAACTTTTGAACGGTAGTGTACCTATGAAAAGTGCAGCCCGGCCAGATTACCCATTACAGCGACTGCAGAACATACAACTACCCGAGGTAGAAGTGTATGACAATGTGCTCGTATGTGTAGACCTGTTCTCAGGGAGGTCTGAAGCCCAGCCGGTATCTTCCCCACTGCAGAACTTGTGTGTAGTGACAGGGGCATAGTGTTCTCCCAAGTATTGAACTGGTGTTTGTACAATAAGATCTCAGCAGTTCTCCAGAGGTTATTCCAAATGTAGTTTGTTTAATAACTGTATTCAAGAAGTAAAAATTGAGGTTAAGTTTTATGTAAAGTTCTAGACCAGCGTGCCTCAGCATTGGACTATTGGAGGCGTCAGATAAAAAGGTACAGCAGTGGTATATTCCCATTTGAAAACACCTTCCTGTATATGTATTTTTATTTATTTATTTTTTGTTGTTGTTGGAAAGGAAAATTTTAGAGCAGAAAATTCTGTGCAGTATATATATGTGTATATATATATATATATATATATATATATATAAAGAAGAAAAATGAGTTTGCATGTATCACTTCTAGTTACTGCTCAATGTGAATGTTTAATATAAAGATGTTGTTTGTTAATGTTTTTTTCTAATTGAATTATCTGATTAAGATCAATTAATGATTATGCGATGTAAAAGATTGTTCTCCACAGGAAGAGTCCAACTGGGAGCAGAAGGCGTGAAAACCAGATTCTAACAGAATGTGGACGGATAAAGGAAGGTAAACCGGTAGCACCCAAGGCATTCTTGATGGCACTTGCATTGATGGTGTGTGACCTCACATATACCTCAAGACTGCAAGGATCGATGTGGTAAGATCTAATTGGTATGTCCCAGGCTTTACAGCTGTTGCTGCTAAATTCTGTTAGAGCTGTTTGATTTGCCTACTGAACAGTCCTGGCAGACCGGTGCCAACCTTATCATACCCGCCTCCCACGAAGAGAACAGACCTTGAGCGGCCTTACCAGACAATACAAATCAGAGTAAGAAAAATTGGTTTGCGACATTTGTCAGATAAACATGTGGAATCTGTGTATATTTTTGTGAGTTGGAGCTGTTCCAGGCAATCAGCTCAGATCAAGGTACAAATCCTGCTGAAAAGTGTAACACCAAGTGCAAATACAATGTACCCAGTAACTACACATTGTATTTGCACTTGGTGTTACACAGATTCCACATGTTTATCTGACAAATGTCGCAAACCATTTTTCCTTACTCTGATTTGTATTGCTTGGTAAGGCCTCTCGAGGTCTGTTCTCTTCGTGGGAAGCGGGTATGATAAGGTTTTGCACCGGTTTGCCAGGACTTTTCTGTAGGCAAATCAAACAGCTCTAACAGAATTTAGCAGCAACAGCTGTTAAGCCTGGGACATACCAATTAGATCTTACCACATCGATCCTTGCGGTCTTGGGGCATATGTGAGGTCACACACCATCAATGCAAGTGCCATCAAGAATGCCTTGGGTGCTACCGGTTTACCTTCCTTTATCCGTCCACATTCTGTTAGAATCTGGTTCTCTCGCCTTCCGCTCCAAGTTAGTCTCTTCCTGTGGAGAACAATCTTTTACATTGCATAATCATTAATTGATCTTAATCAGATAATTCAATTAGAAAAAAACATTAACATATAACATCTTTATATTAAACATTCACATTGAGCAGTAACTAGAAGTGATACATGCAAACTCATTTTTCTTCTTTTTATATATATATATATATACAGTGTATATATATATATATATATATATATGTATATATATATATATATGCATACATATATATACTGCACAGAATTTTCTGCTCTAAAATTTTCCTTTCCAACAACAGCAAAAAATAAATAAATAAAAATACATATACAGGAAGGTGTTTTCAAATGGGAATATACCACTGCTGTAGCTTTTTATCTGACGCCTCCAATAGTCCAATGCTGAGGCACGCTGGTCTAGAACTTTACATAAAACTTAACCTCAGTTTTTACTTGTTGAATACAGTTATTAAACAAACTAACTTTGGAATAACATCTGGAGAACTGCTGACATCTTATTGTACAAACAAATTGTGAGCGAAATTTAGCAACCCACTACGCCTTGAGTTCTATCCAGCTCCAAATTGGCTTTTAAAAATCTATTTTCTGAATACGAGCAGCTCGGAGGAGCAAATACACACAGACACGTTACTGTATGGAAATCCTTCTAGTTTATGCTTATCAGCAGCGGATATTTATAGTCGGACAATAACAAAGGAGTCAGAAAGTTTAGATATAGTTCCACAACTTAATTGGTTCTTAGAGGGGCCATTCCCTCGTGCAATCCCTCGTTAGCTATTATTGCTGCGTAGTGTTTTGTACATGGCACTACTGCCTTAAAGTCCCAGAGCATCTCCCTTCTAATATAACTAACTTGTACAAGCATATAAGGATATGAGTATATAAGGTATACAGTAGGTATAAAACACTTTGGAAAATACATTTCCTTTCACATTTCCTACCTTTTGTGATTTTATAGGTCTGGTAATCATTACCTGCCTCTAATTTCACAACAACCTGTGACTTCTTTCCAGAGGCCTCGCTTTGAAAGTGAAAGCTCTCCGTATCTTATAAAACACATAACAATTTAAACAAGTCATAATGACAAAGACAATCATAATACATATTAGTGGTTGGAATAAATAGCTTAATACTGAACTGGCAGTCGGTGAAAAACCTGGAAATATATCATACCAGTGATGAGCCGTGTCATCCTTAATCTGGGATCCTAAATGTCGCAGCATTTTCCCACTTATAACAGCATTCATTTTGACTGTTTGTAGTGTAACATTATGTCTCCTAACCATTTCTTTTACCTCTTCTGCGTCTCTTAGAACTTTATTTAACTCATCTAAGGGGAGTCTAATATTAGGTGTTGGCAATGGGTCCAGTACCCATACTGTGCTTACAATCTCATCCAAATCCGGGAGAAATACAATAGTCCGATTCTTCCATTCTATATGACTAACATTAAATATACATCCGGAAAAGGAGTCAACCATACATACACTCTGTGGTTTTATCTCTATATACAAGAATGTTCCTGTAAGATGGCTGCTGCACGAAATTAAATCATTTAAACATTATTATAATCACTTTCACATAATACATTTCTTAGTAATTTGGCATCCTGCTTGATAATTCATAATGTAATTTCATACAGAGAATATAAGCAAATAAACCATCCTTCACAAACCCCCCTTTTTCTCATATTAAATTACAGAAATTATATATTATGATTATAAAACTCAAACAATATATCATTAGGGCCACAACTAATATGATCCCATCATCAATGTCCGGTTTGGGTATGGGGTCCCACCAGTGAATTGACAAGTCCTGTACTTCATCATCATCCTATTCTATCTTCTGCTCTTCACTGACTGTCGCCCTTAGGGTAACCCACACAATTGTGGTGTCAGACTTACGGTGGTGTCCAGTGGGGGATTTATTATTACCCCCTCCTGGTCACTTACTTATTAAAACACTTGGATGCTACTAACGTTTCACTTTTTTTGGTCTTTGCTTTACTTTGACCTTTGCTGATCTCATCAGGACTTGGCTTGGTCCTTCTCATCTGTCAGACACACCATCTCTTTTAGTATACATCACGGGCTGTACTGTAAGCCTGGGGTGAGTTCCCACGTAGACGGATTAGTGAAGTTTTATTGTGACTACCACAAACCCTCCGCATCTGTCCTCTTTCTCTGGTAAGTTACTTGTCTGCGCGGCTGCTTAGAATTGTGACACTGCCGTCAGTTCAGGACAAACGCATTGTATTGGCTCCGGCTGCGCCTGCCACATCTCAATGATGGAGTTCATCATGTTAAAGTCTTTTAGTTCATGTTTACTGGCACTTGCTGGGGACCCAACCCTTGTCAATTGTTAAAATAAATGCTAATCTGGTGATATCATCTACGTAATATAAAAGTTGTTCTAAGTACATACAATAACAATGTCAGGCCCTTAAACTAAATCAACAAATACCTTTATATAAGAAAAACTTCTCAGTCCCACTGGACAGGGCACCTAGAAAATGTGTAGTTACTGGGTACATTGTATTTGCACTTGGTGTTACACTTTTCAGCAGGATTTGTACCTTGATCTGGGCTGATTGCCTGAAACAGCTCCAACTCACAAAAATATACACAGATTCCACATGTTTATCTGACAAATGTCGCAAACCAATTTTGCGCCGGGTTTAAAAGCTAGTAAAATATATTTTATTGCCCATACATTACATAAAGACAAAAAATATATACATATTAGGTATCTACACGACCATAATAACCTGAAGAATTAATTGAACAGGTTATTTATAATGAATCATGAACAGAAAAAAAAACAATGCAGAGAATCACTTTTACCTATATTCACACCGTAAAAAACACTGTAAGTTTTTTTTTCTACTCTCAATCTGCGCATACACAAAATACAATTTCTCCCACATAAAACAAGGCATACAGCCACGTCAATTAAAAAAAAAATTATGGCTGCTGAAAGGCAGGGAGGCAAAAATGGAAATATTTATCTGGTCTCTAAGGCCTTTTCAGGCTCGGTCATTAAAGTGGTAATTATTTAGTCTACTGTTGCTTCCTCTTGAGGAAAGTCACAGTCCTTTCTTTTCCAGATTATACCTACTGACCTGGCAAATCACTTTTTTTTCTGTGTTTTTATTCAGAAGAAGACTGCATAAGACTGGCTATACACATTATATAGTTGAGGGCCGAACAGCTATTCCTCCTGATCCCGCCCCCTCCCCATACACATGCATTGCATTGTGTAAGATTTCGGCATGTTAAAATCTAAATGCCTGAACATTCTCTCCCCTTACACCAACCATCGGGGGGAGAGTCGAGAGGCCCCCATACATATAAGACGGTTGGCTGATTCTGCCGAAATCGGCATGTTTGGATGACATTAATCTAAGGTGCATGGTCACCTTAAAGAGTAACTGCACTTTCATCAAACTCTTGATATGAGAATAGGGACCCTTAAAACCATTAGCCCCGGTGATGGGTATCGCTCGGGCTAATGATAAGGAGGCAAAGGGAGTCCCCCTCCTTTGTGATGCTGCAATCGGTATAGATTGCAGCATTACAGGAGTTAAACGGTCAGGATCAGAGTTTACTCTAATCCAGGATGTTGCCATGGGTGGCAGCTGTGAATCACATGATGCCCCATTCTGTGGGTGATCATGCAGAGTTAAGTGCTGGCTCTCAGTGGCAGACACACATGGCGCAGGATGTGAAGGGGTTAAAGAGTATATTAATTTAAAAGAAAATGTGAAGGCAGTATGGTGCCAATTCAGCTGAGCAACCTATCGGCAGGAGCCTATAGGAAAATCTTGCCAAATGGTTATTTCTGTATAGGAAAATAAGCATTCTGAGTTAAAGATTTTATATGTGGAAAAAGACTAGGAAATGGTGAAATATGGAAGATCTTTTAAGCCCTTCCCGCTTTGGCCACTTTTGACCTTCCTGACAGAGCCTCGTTTTACAAATATAACATGTTTCACTTTATGTGGTAATAACTTCGGAATGCTTTCACCTATCCAAGCGATTCTGGGTTTGTTTTCTCGTGACACATTGGACTTTATGTTACTGGCAAAATTAGCTTGATACATTCGATATTTAATTGTGAAAAACACGAAAATTGAGTGAAAATGGCAAAAATTTGCATTTTTCTAAATTTAAATAATTCTGCTTGTAAGACAGGCAGTTATACCACACAAAATTGTTGCTAATTAACATCCCCATATGTCTACTTTAGATTGGCATCGTTTTTTGAATATTGTTTTATTTTTCTAGGACGTTACAAGGCTTAGAACTTTAGCTGCAATTTCTCACATTTTCAAGAAAATGTCAAAAGGCTATTTTTACAGGGGCCAGTTCAGTTGTGAAGTGGCTTTGAGGGCCTTATATATATTAAAAACCCTGAATAAGTCACCCCATTTTAAAAACGTCACCCCACAAAGTAATCAAAACAGCATTTAGAAAGTTTCTTAACCCTTTAAACGTTTCACAGGAATTAAAGCAATTCATTTTTAATCCATCTTTTTTTGCAACACAGAAGGTTTTACCAGACAAATGCAACTCAATATTTATTGCCTAGAGTCTGCAGTTTTTAGAAATATCCCACATGTGGCCCTAGTGTGGTAATAGACTAAAGCACCGGCCTCAGAATCAAAGGAGCAGCTAGTGGATCTTGTAGCCTCCTTTTTATTAGAAAATATTTTAGGCACCATGTCAGGTTTGAAGGGCTCTTGCGGTGCCAAAACAGTGGAAATCTCCAAAGAGTGACCCCATTTGGGAAACTAGACCCCTAAGGGAAATTATCTAGGGGTATAGTGGGCATTTTGACCCCACAGGTTTATTGCAGAAATTATTGGAAGTAGGCTGTGAAAATTAAAATCTGCATTCTTTCAAAGAACATGTAGGTTTAGCTAATTTCTTCTAATTTCCACAAAGACTAAATGAGAAAGAGCAATTTCTCCCGATTAAAACAATACCCCACATGTGGTCCTAAATGGGTGTTTGGACACACGGCAGGGCTTAGAAGGGAAAGAGCGCCATTTGGCTTTTGGAGCTCAAATTTAGCAGGAATGGTTTGCGGAGGCCATGTCACATTTGCAAAGCCCCCGAAGGGACAAAACAGTGAAAACCTCCCACAAGTGACCCCATTTTGGTAGTGAGCATTTAGACCCCACAGGGATTTTATAGATTTTATTAGAATTGGGCAGTGAAAATAAAAACAATCCTTTTTCTTCAATAAGACATAGCTTTAGCTCAAAATTTTTCATTTTCTCAAAACATAAAGGAAAAAATTAACCCCAACATTTATAAAGCAACTTCTCTGGAGTACGGCAATACCCCTTATGTGGTCATAAACTGCTGTTTGGGAACACGGCAAGGATCAGAAGAGAAGGAGCGCCATTTGGCTTTTGGAGTAAAGATTTTTCTGGATTGGTTTCTGGTTGCTATGTCGCATTTGCAAAGCACCTGTGGGACTAAAACAGTGGAAACCCCCACAAGTGACCCCATTTTGGAAACAACGCCCCTCAAGGTATTCTCCTAGAGGTGTAGTGAGCATGTTGACCCCACAGATGTTTCATAAATTTTATTAGTATTGGGCAGTGAAAATAAAAAAAAAATCCCTTTTCTTCAATAAGACATAGCTTTAGCTCAACTTTTTTCATTTTCTCAATAAAAAGAACCACAATGTTTGTAAAGCAAATTTTCCTGAATACGGCAATACCCGATATGTGGTCATAAACTGCTGTTTGGGCACACAGTAGGGCTCAGAAGGGAAGGAGTGCCATTTGGCTTTTGGAGTACATATTTTGCTGGATTGGTTTCTGGTCATTATTTCGCATTTGCAAAGCCCCTGTGGGACCAAAACAGTGGAAACCCCCCACAAGTAACCCCATTTTGGAAACTACACCCCTCAAGGTAATCACCTAGGGGTGTAGTGAGCATTTTAACCCCGCAGGTGTCTTGCAGAAATAAGTGTGCACTCGATGTTGCAGAGTGAAAATTTTATTTTTTCCATAACAAGACAGCTCTCTAATTATTGTGCTGTGTTTCCTGGTTTTAGAAACACCCTACATGTGGCCCTAATCTTTTTCTTGGACTATCGACAGGGCACAGGAGTGAAAGAGTACCATGCGAAATTGAGGCCTAATTTGGCAACTTACACAGTATTAGTTCACAATTGCAGAGGCTCTGGTCTGAAATAATAAAAGAAACCGCTGAGAAGTGACCCCATTTTGGAAACTATACCCCTCAAGGCATTTATTAAGTGGTATAGTGAGCATTTTCACCCCACAGGTCTTTTCCATAAATGATTGCGCTGCGGATGGTGCAAAGTAAAAATTTCATTTTTTCCCTAGATGTGACATTTCAGTGGCAAATATGTCAAACCCAGCTCATGCCACAAAAATTGTTAAAAGGGTTCTCCCGGGTATGGCGATGCCATACATGTAGAAGTAAACTGCTGTTTGGGCACGCTGTATGGCTCAGAAGGGAAGGAGCGCCATTTAGCTTTTGAAGCGTGATTTTGCATTGGAGTAGTTTTGTTTGGAGTTTTACTGGTATTTCAGTTTATAATGTGGGCCATATGTGAGCTGGGCAGAGTACATCAGGGGCATAGTCATGTGGTATAATAATGGGGTAAACAATAAAATAATCCATAAATATTTGTTACGCTGTGACACAGTAATTCATTGCACAGGCCAGTGTCGCAATGATAAATGTCCTTCCTTATCCCCCTTTTGGTACACACTCCGTACCTTTGCAGTTTGGGGAATTTTGCTGGGAAGTGTTGTCCTGTTATAATACGGGCACCCTCGCTTCTAGCAGATATGTTTTGGCCCTCCCCTTCCTGGTATAATACGGGCACCCTCGCTTTCCGCAGATATGTTTGGGCCCTTCCCTTCCTGGTTCCCTAATTTTAGGGCCTTGATAAATCGCCACTTGAAACAGAAGAAATATTTTTCTTTCCTGACCTATTGGAGTCTTAACAAATTAGATTTTTTCATAGATGTAGTGGTATGAGGTCTGTTTTTTTGCGGGATGAGCTGTAGTTATTTTTTGTACCATTTTGGGGTACATGCGACTTTTTGATCACTTGTTATCCTTTTTTTTGGGAGGCAAAGTGATCAAAAACACGCAATTCTGCCATAGTTTTTTCTACACAGCTTCACCACGCTGCATAAATTACATGTTAACTTATTCTGCGGGCCAGTACGATTCGGGCGATACCAAATTTATAGAACTTTTTTATGTTTTACAACTTTTTGCACAATAAAATTACTTTTGTAAAAAGAATGTATTTTTTCTGTCGCCAAGTTGTAAGCTATATGCGGGCTTGTTTTTTGCAAGACGAGCTATAGTTTTTATAGGTAGCATTTTTTGATACATGCGACCTTTTGATCACTTTTTATTTAAATTTTTGGATAACAATGCGTAGGATAACATAATATTTTTATAGTTCAGATCGTTATGGACGCAGCGATACCAAATATGTGTGGTTTTATTATTTTTTTTCAATAATAAATGATTTGATAAGGGAAAAATGGCGATAGTGTTTTATCTTATTACTTGAAAGTTTTATTTTATTTTTTACGTTTGTTTTTACTTTTTTGACACTTTTTTTTTCACTTTTCTTTAGTCCCACTAGGGGACTTGAAGGTCCAACTGTTTGATTGATGTTCTAATACATTGCACTACCTATGTAGTGAAACGTATTAGAACTGTCAGTTATTCACTGACAGCAGGCCGATCAGGCTCCACCTCCGGTCAGGGCCTAATCGGCTTACATAATAGCAGACCGGAGGCCATTGTTAGGCCTCCTGTGGCCATAGTAGCAGTTGGCAGCCTTGCCATTGCATGTCAAACCACTTTAATGCAGTGATCGCATTGGATCGCTGCATCAAAGGGGTTAATGGCAGGAATCTGAGCTAGTTCCAGTTCCTGCCAATACAGCGGGGTGTCCATACAGCGGAAACCCACTGCTGATGACGCCGGCTCAGCTTCAGAGCCGGAAGCTGAGCCGGCGTCATCTTGCCGATGGTACTGGAAGCCTTTTAGGCCCCACCGGCGAGCGGTGCATAGGAAGCTTTCGTTGCTGGTAGACCGGGAGGTAAGTAAAACCGAAACCTGCCGGAATGGTGACAAACGGAAACCATTACCAATGTTTCCGTCACCATTGATATCAATGATGATGCAAAGGAATTTAAGGTTTCCGTTTGACTTTCCGTTGAGGGGTTCACCCGACGGAAACCTCCAACGGAACCCCTGAACGGAAAGTGAACGCTGATTTGAACCGGCCCTTAGGCCTCCGATCACCATTGCAGCCACCGGCACCCCAGCGATCACGTTGCTGGGGTGCCGGTGGCTAAGAACTCCTCTGATTCTGTGATCTCTATTGAACGCAGCATCTGAAGGGTTAATCAGCTGGATCGGATGCTAGCTCCGGTCCTGGCCGATACCTCAGGGTGCCAGCTGTGACATTCGCTATCACAGCAACATAATGGTACTGCGCTTTGCGGGAAGCCCTGCCCGACAGCGCCGTATATACAGCGGATGTCGGGAAGGGGTTAATACCCTTGTCAAATAAATCTAGTGAATGAAGATATTCTGCTAAAATAACTGTTATTTATTAGTGTTGTAGACTCCACGGACCAGCTATTCCAATTATGCAATGTATAACACATTGTTTAAACCTAGCGAATAAGTAATACTTAGAAAGCTCAGTTTTATTACAAGAATAGGAAAAGATGCTTTTCCAGCTATTGAATTTAGAAAAACTATATGCACTGAAGTGCTCATTTGCCAATTTAAAAGTTTTTTAGAGAAGCTGTGCTAAAATCTCATTAATGCGATGACAGATTATGCAGCATATATAAAAATAAGACTTGGATTACATTTTGATGATCTTGAAATAAGTTAAATATTGTCAGATGTGTATGGCACGTAGAACTCCGATTTCCCAGCTCATCAAAGTGCAGAACCAAAAGGCTGTCTGAAGGAATTACTGTGTAAATGAGAAACAAGGCACACACTGCTGATTGTTTCGGAAGTAATAAGAAAAAAAATATTTGGCTGCTTCAACCAATATATTAATAAAACACTGCTGTAAATTAGAAACTGCTTCAGATCTATGGTCTGTAATCCTATTTCAAAAGTTTTTTTTGTGCATAACAGAGCAAATTACAATAGGGAAATACATTTTACATTTTGATTGCAATAAAATAATCTGTTGAACTTAAAAGCAATTAGATCAAATATATTTCATACATCCGGAAAAGTTTATGCAGCATATTCTTATTTAAAAAATTATATTTACATCTTTACTGCTTTATACAGCAGATTTATCTTAGGCCTTGTTCACACAGTTAATTAACTGATTTGGAGAACAACCTAAGTCCCCGTCAAAATCACCGGACAATGCCCTGTCAACCCATAAGGTATGGGGAAAACGTGTATGCAATAAGCTAGCGTGGACTCCCTAAACTGAAATAATAACCTTAGAGAATGGAGTCTACATGACACCAATACAGAATAAAATATAAACTTTATTGAAACACAATTTAAAAAAAAAAAATCATATACTAGTATAACATCAAATTAAAATTCAGAGATGATTTCCACAGTGTGACAAACAGAGGCCAGGCAGCAAAAACATTGTAGTTTACACAGCGAGCAAATAAAGAAGGTTTTACACAGGAAGATTATTGGGCAGACGAGCATTCATAGAATGCTGGTTGCCGATAATTGCCCTGTGTAAACAGGGGAACGATCAGCAGATGAACGAGCAAACGCTCGATCATCTGCTGGTCGTATCATTTTAAAAAAGTAAAATATTGTCGTTGTCGTCAGCACATCTCCCTGTGTAAATAGGGAGATGCGCTGCCGACATGATAATGTATGGGGACGAGCGATCAGAGTAACGACCACTTGTCCCCATCCATAGCTCTATGTGACAGGAGCAAACGAGCGCCGATCAACGATGTCTCGTTGATCGGCGCTCGCTGCGCCAGCCGCTTATTGGCCAGTGTAAAAGGACCTTTAGTCATAGTAGATTGCAATAGATTGGATAATCCTAGTCTATTATACAATTGAAAGAGTCTGGCGTGTATATGAAATGTATCAAGGAATTACTTATTTGAGAAGAAGACAAATGAGCAATAGTAGACAATAATAATACACAAAAACACTTTACCCATGAGGGAATGAGGGTATAAATGGCTGCCTGGCGTCACTCCCCGATGTGCGTTTCGGCTGAAAGCCTTCATATGGGGTTGGCGCCAGTGAGTCAGAAGGGTGTTTTTAAGTGTAATTGAACCAATAGAAAAGCACATGCTTACCAGATACAGTTGAGTAAAGTGATGCCAGTGATGACGTCAGACGTCGCAATGCACACGTGTTACGCGTCCAGCCCCTCACATGACACAGGAGGCCATCTACACCGCTTCGGAGACTGCGCATGCGTCCAACCCCTTCCACTGGGGAAAAGAAACAGTGTAAAATATACATTTCTCCAGTAGAGGGAACAAACACCAGATCGGGAGAAAATTACATCACCGCTGGGTTGGCTCTACATAAATCATACTCAAACCTGCAAGATGCACAAATATCTAATAGTAAGACTACTATAAGGATATCAAGATCATTTTCAATCCAAGGATGGTCTTCTTTTCCTCCAAAATCAAATCTATGTTCCTTCAAATCTGAAACGAGCTGTAATCGCTTAGATGCATAACTCTCCCCTTGCTGTCCATGAGGAAATCAAGACCACTGAACTAATCCGCAGAACCTTTTGGTGGACTTGTTTAGTCTCTGACTGTAGATGATTCAACAGCTTCTGTTTAGTCTTGCTCAAAACAAGTCTTCCTATATCAGACCGGTTGGGCTTCTTCAAACTCTGCCAGTCCATTCTAAACCATGGAGCTCAATTTCTATTGATGGATTTGCCACTTGTTCAAGAATATTCAATGATTTTTGTAGTTGTTGACTGGTTCACTAAGATGGCTGTTATTTCTCCTAAAGGATCTCTCATCAGATGTTCAAACAGCTGAGATCTATATCAGGAAAACTATGAAATTACATGGTGTTCCTGACGAGATTATGTTTATGGTCCGATTCTGCTAAGATCTGGGAATCAAACTTTCCCTCCACTGCATTTCTTCCTCAAATAGACAGAAAGAAACAACACACCAAACTCTGGAACAATATATACAATGTTTTTCTTCCTCTTCTACTGATAAGTGGTAGTCAGATTTGCCCTTCGCGGGATTTATCTTTTTTTAATTCCTTTCACACATCCATCAAACTCCATTCTTTTCCAGTTTCTGTTTCTATCCCACAATAATTACTGGCCTTCCACAAGAGATCTCTGTACCGGCTGTCTAAGATAAGTTGACATTTTTTCAGGATTTCATCATTGGTCTCCAGCAATTCTTCAGCAGGCCCAGGACCGTCACAAGTTTCATGCAGATTAAAAGAGGTTTCTTCTAAATTTTTAAGTAGGTGTCCAAGAAACTGGCACCAAGATATTTTGGCCCTAACAGTATCGTCAAACAAATCATCACCTTCAAGCTTCAATTGTCACCCTTTTTGTCCATTAATCACAGTTTTTCACATGTCACTATTAAGAACATTCATTTTAAGTTCTGATTTTGCCAGGGAGTCTTAGGGTATGTGCATACGATAAGGGTATGTTCACAAAACCTATTTTCAGCCGTTTTTCGGGGCGTAAACGCCTGAAAAACGCCTGAAAAATCGGAAGCAGAACGCCTCGAAACATCTGCCCATTGATTTCAATGGGAGAATGGCGTTCTGTTCCGACAGAGCGTTTTTCGCGGCGTTTTTTGGCAAAACAGCTCCGTATTTTGAGACGTTTTTGACTCTGCGTGTGAACATACCCTAACTGCAAATATGTCTGAAATTACGGAGCTGTTTTCAGGAGAAAACAGCTCCTGAATTTCAGACGTAATTGCATGTACTCGTGTTTTGCGGGGCGTCTTTTACGGACGTAATTTGGAACTGTTCTTCATTGGAGTGAATGAAAACGGCTCCAATTACGTCCCAAGAAGTGGCCTGCACTTCTTTTGACGAGGCTGTAATTTTACGCGTCGTCTTTTGACAGCGACACGTAAAATGACAGGTCGTCGACACAGTATATCGTAAAGCCCATTGAAAGTAATGGGCAGATGTTTGCCGACGTATTGGAGCCGTTTTTTCAGACGTAATTCGAGGCGTAAAACGCCTCCATTACATCTGAAAATAGGTCGTGTGAACCCAGCATTATACTCCCAGACTTGTTGTCCTCAATTACTTGGAGGAATGTGAGGTGAAGAAAATTTTAGACTGCAGAAGGTACTGTGGGAGCTTGTGAAAAAAAAAGAACAAGCCCGATTTTAACTTCTTATTGCTTATTTAAATGCCAGTACTGTATTAACAAAATACAAAGTCAATATTTGGAGTGACCACCCTTTGCCTTCACAAAACACCATCATTTCTTCTAGGTACACTTCACACAGTTTTTGAAGAAACTCGGCAGGGAGGTTGTTTCAAACATCTTGGAGAACTAACCACAGATCTGTGGATGTAGGCTTCCTCAAATCCTTCCACAACCTCAACTTTGTAGTTTGGCTGTTCCTCGTCCAGTTTTAAGCCTCCTACACAGCTATTTCTGTTACTGTTAATGACTGTGTTCCTACATATGAACTTTATGATCATTATCAGCTGTTTGGTATAATTGGTTAATCATACACCTGACTAAAATCCTACAAAATCTCTGACTTTGTGCAAGTGTATTAGAAGAATTGATGCTGTTTTGAAGGCAAAGGGTGGTCACACCAAATATTGATTTGATTTAGACTTCTCAACTGTTCATTCACTTTATATTTTGTTATTTATATAAAAAAAAACTGTTAACACCTCTACTTTTAAAAGCATTCTTACATTGCAGAATTTTCCACAACTGCCTAAAATTTTGCACAGTACTGTGTGTGTGTGTGTGTGTGTGTGTGTGTGTGTGTGTGTGTGTGTGTGTGTGTGTGTGTGTGTGTCTGTGTGTGTGTCTGTGTGTGCTGCCCTGGGTGATTTAGTTAGTTTAATGCTATGTAATTGATATCACTTATTTCTATTATTGTTCTATACTGATGTACCAGTTATAGATTATTGGGATATTGACATTTTGTATAGAGTCAATATACAGTCAAATCTTGTTTGGATCTTCTGTATATTTTAATTGGCCATTTTTTTTTATACAATAAAAATTCATATTTTTTACTTTCATACCATAAATAGTGCATGGCTCCTTGTTCTCTTTTGTATGTATAAGAATTCTCTTCTTTGTATTTTGTTCATTGATAAAAAAAACTATTAACACTTCAATTTTTTAAAGCATTTTTCCACAACTGTCTAAAACTTTTGCACATAACTGTACACTATAGAACTACCAGTCACAGTGGCTTACATGATTGATTTAGGGATAAATCGAGTCATCTGTCCATGTGAAGACGCTGCAGAAAGGAAATGTGTACAGGTGCATGCTGATGCGACATTTCAGGGAAGCTGTCCCTTCCTCAGGCATGTGTACTGTTGTCAATGTCCACCGTGGGAGCTTTCACAATCTGATTGCCTGGAAGGTTTTTGGCACTTAGAAAAAATAGTTATGGCCTTTTCGCAATATCTACAGTCAAATTTCATGCTTCTCATTGTGGTCTAAGTGTTTTATGTGTCCGAGCCATCGCAGCATTCTCCCTGTTCGACAAGCTACATGCGGAGGCATGGAGTCACCATGGAGTCAGGCATGGAGGGTGCCATAGCTCGGCTCTGTTTGGACTGGGACCCAGCGCAGCGTGTGATATCACTTCTCCTGGACCTTCAAGGGGGAAGTGCTCCTCGAATTTCTTGCTTGATTATCAGCCCTGGTGGTTGAGTTTCCTGGCGTTTGTTATTGCTGTTCCCTGTGATTTTTCCATGTGTTACCCGGCTTTCATCTTGTCTCTGCTTAATCTGACTTTTCCGTTTACCGACCACTGGACTGACACTGATCTTGTCTGCTGATTCTGATTACGGGATCTGACATTGTCTGCCTGTTACCGACCTGGATCTGTTTGATTACGAAACAGTTAACAACTGCCATTTGCAAACCCGACCCTCTATTGGAGACTATCCTGAGGACCACGACTTGGGAATCTTACCGGTAAAGTCCATACGTACTTGCGGGGGTTAAGAGTAAAGAAACTGGGGATTCTTTGGACATGGCACGTTTGCTTACCCCAACTCAATAACGGTCCCAGTCATTCATTGTTCTTGCCAACTACCAAACTACTCCTGCACTGTGCGCAACTCCTTCTCCAACAAGTCTGCATGGTGCCACTGAATTCTGTTAGGGTATGTGCACACACAAAATAAAAAACGTCTCAAAATACGGAGCTGTTTTCAAGGGAAAACAGCTCCTGATTTTCAGACGTTTTTTAATCAGTCGCGTTTTTCGCTGTGTTTTTAACGGCCGTTTTTGGAGCTGTTTTTGGAGTCTATGAAAAACGGCTCCAAAAATGGCTGAAGAAGTGATACGCACTTCTTTTTTGCGGCCGTTTTTTTACGCGGCCGTTTTGAAAAACAGCTGGGTAAAAAACGCCCCATCGGAACAGAAAGCCGTTTTCCCATTGAAATCAATGAGCAGATGTTTGGAGGCGTTCTGCTTCCAATTTTTCAGAAGTTTTTCGGGACGTTTACGGCCCGAGAAACGGCTGAAAGCACTCCGTGTGAACATACCCTTATTGCTATACTATGCTACTCAGTTTTATAGTCTTCGAGATCTCATCCAATTTCCGACTATGCTAGCCTGGTTTTATAGTCTAATATGGAGCATTACATGTACAATTACATAGGATAAGGTTACATAGTTACATAGTTACATAGTTACATAGTTTGTATGGTTGAAAAAAGACACATGTCCATCAAGTTCAACCAAGGGATGGGAAAGGGGAAGTGGGATGGGAAAGGGGAAGTAAAAAATTTCTACACATAGCAGTTAATATTTTTTTGTTCTATGAAATTATCTAAGCCTTTTTTAAAGCCATCTACTGTCCCTGCTGCGACCAGCTCCTGCGGTAGGCTATTCCATAGATTCACAGTTCTCACAGTAAAGAAGGCTTGTCGCCTCTGAAGGTTGAACCTTTTTTTCTCCAGACGGAGGGAGTGCACCCTTGTTTTTTGAGGGGGTTTTACATGGAACAGGATTTCACCATATTTTTTGTATGCGCCATTCATATATTTATATAAGTTAATCATGTCCCCCCTTAGTCGTCTTTTCTCAAGGCTAAATAGGTTTAGTTCTTTTAATCTTTCCTCATAACTTAGATTCTCCATGCCCCTTATTAGCTTCGTTGCTCTTCTTTGTATTTTTTCCAACTCCAGGGCATCCTTTCTATGAACTGGAGCCCAGAACTGGACTGCATATTCTAGATGAGGCCTCACTAATGCTTTGTAAAGTGGTAATATTACATCCCTGTCCCGCGAGTCCATGCCTCTTTTGATACACGACAATATTTTGCTGGCCTTTAAAGCAGCTGATTGACACTGCATGCTGAAATTTAGTTTATGATTTACAAGTACACCCAGATCCTTCTCAACAATTGACTCCCCCAGTGTAGCTCCCCCTAGGACATATGATGCTTGCAGGTTTTTCGTACCCAGATGCATAACTTTACATTTATCTACATTAAACTTCATTTGCCAAGTGGACGCCCAAACACTTAGTTTGTTTAAATCTGCCTGCAATTCACAAACATCTTCCATAGTCTGAACTATATTGCATAGCTTGGTGTCATCTGCAAAAATAGAAATAGTGCTATTAATCCCATCCTCTATATCATTAATAAATAAGTTGAATAATAGTGGTCCCAGCACTGAACCCTGGGGTACACCACTTATAACTGGGGACCATTCAGAGTAGGAATCATTGACCACAACTCTCTGGATACGGTCCTTGAGCCAATTCTCAATCCAATTACAAACTATACTTTCTAAACCTATAGTCCTTAATTTACCCATTAGATGTCTATGAGGGACAGTGTCAAATGCCTTTGCAAAGTCCAAAAACACTATATCCACAGCGGCCCCTCTGTCTAGGCTTCTGCTTACCTCTTCATAAAAACAAATCAGGTTGGTTTGACAGCTTCTGTCCTTTGTAAAACCATGCTGGCTGTCACTTATAATACTATTTATTGTCACATAATTCTGTATATAGTCCCTCAATAGCCCCTCAAACATTTTCCCCACAATTGATGTTAAGCTTACTGGTCTATAATTACCCGGCGAAGACCTAGAGCCCTTTTTTTTAAAATAGGCACCACATTTGCCCTGCGCCAGTCCCTTGGCACTATACCACTCATGAGAGACTCTCTAAATATTATGAAGAGGGGGACAGAAATAACTGAACTAAGCTCTTTAAGAACTCTAGGGTGTAACCCATCTGGTCCCGGGGCCTTGTGTACATTTATTTTATTTAATTTAGCTTGGACCATATCTACATTCATCCAATTCAGTATATCAACTGATATATTAACAGCACCGGCAGCGGCTACATCAGCTGCTCCTTCTTCTGTTGTATATACAGAGCGGAAGAACCCATTTAGTAACTCTGCCTTCTCTTGATCCCCTGTGACCAACTCCCCATTACCACTATCTAAGGGTCCTACATGTTCAGACCTGGGCTTTTTTGCATTTATATGCTTGAAGAATTTTTTAGGATTTGTTTTACTATCCTTGGCCACCTGCCTTTCATTTTGTATCTTTGCTGATTTTATTACATTTTTACAGATTTTATTAAGCTCTTTATATTTTACAAGGCTGCAGATGTACCCTCAGATTTGTATTTTTTAAATGCCCTTTTTTTGTCATGTATTGCCCCTTTCACAGAAGGTGTAAGCCATGTGGGGTTTAATTTTAGTCGTTTATACTTGTTACCTGTAGGAATACATTTTGCACTATAATTACCCAAAGTAGATTTGAAAATCTCCCATTTATCATTTGTCCCATTATTTGACATTAGTTCTTCCCAGTCTATATCCTGAATTGCCGCCCTCATCCTGGGGAAATTGGCTTTCTTAAAATTAAATGTTTTTGCCCTCCCAGCCTGCGTTTGTTTTTTACAGTATAGGTAAAATATAACTATATTATGATCACTGTTACCAAGGTTTTCACGAACATTGACATTCCCAACAAGCTCTGCATTATTAGAAATGACCAGATCCAACAGAGCTTCACCTCTAGTCGGGTCTTCCACAAACTGGCACATAAAATTTTCCTGCAACAGGTTGAGGAAATGTCTCCCCTTTGCAGTTGAAGCCGAACCATGACACCAATTAATATCCCGATAATTAAAATCTCCCATTATCACAACAGTACCCGCCTGTGCAGCCCGCTCCATTTGTTTATATATTTGACCTTCTATCTCTTCAGTTATATTGGGGGGTCTATAGATTACACCAAAAGTAATTTTTTCAGTGTTTACTTCCCATTGTAATTCCACCCACAAGGTTTCAACCTCCTCACAGTCTTCACCCTCTAATGTCTCATTTACACTCACCTTCATATCGCTTCTCACATACAGACATACACCACCACCTTTCCTATTTGCCCTGTCTTTCCGAAACAGTGTAAAACCCTGTAGATTTACAGCCCAGTCATGTGAAGAGTCCAGCCATGTTTCAGCAACACCAACTATATCTATATCTTCTTCCAGTATTAAGGCCTCCAGCTCCCCCATTTTGCTTGCTAGACTTCTGGCATTTGTGAACATACACTTTAACTTGCCTTTAAATGTTTCACTTTCACTATCAGAAATGTGATTATTTGACATTTTGGCCTTTTTATTTTCACTGCTGTTTTGTAACGAAAGGATCTCCTTATCTTGTTGCCTAGTCCTCTCCCCACCGTCTGTTTCTCCCCCCACCAATATAGTCTGACCCCTCTCTAACCTAACTACCCCTTTATTTCCTACATTGGCCTCCCTCCTCAGCCCTAGTTTAAACACTACGCCACCCCAGCTAGAATTCTCTCCCCCAGCACAGCGGACCCCCTTCCATTTAGGTGCAAATCATCTGCAGAATACAGTTTGTACCCCAATGAAAAGTCAGCCCAGTGCTCTAGGAACCCAAATCCTTCTCCTCTACACCAAGACTTAAGCCATGCATTTAACTCCCTGAGCTCCCGCTGTCTTTCCTGTGATGCGCATGGCACAGGCAGTATTCCTGAGAATACAACCTTGGAGGTCCTTCCCTTCAGCTTGTAGCCTAGTTCTTTAAAATTATTCTTAAGGCTCCTCCACCTACCATTTATTCTGTCGTTGGTACCGACATGGACCACAACAGCTGGATCATCACCAGCCCCTCCCAGCAATTTGTCCACCCGTTCCACCACATGCCGAACCCTGGCACCAGGGAGACAGCAAACCATTCGGTTGAGGTGGTCTTGGCGACAAATTATTCTATCCGTCTTCCTGATTATAGAATACCCTACAACTATCAATTGTCTTGGCTTACCTGCATTACCATCCCGCCGACTACTAGCTGGGCTGTTCTCCCGGCTGTTAGGGAGATCAGTATCCACTAGGGCTGCCTTTTCTGAGACTGACACCCTCGCATCATCACCCAACCTGGCAATTTTGCTTGGAATGCCAGAAACCGGATCGGCCTTCCTTGTCTTTGACCCCTTTCTACTGCCCCTAACTACATTAACCCAGCTACTTACCTGATCCTGCTCACCCATGTCTTCACCCTCCAGTTCTAAACCACTAACTGCATGCTCTGTGAGCAGCAAGCTCAGCTCAAGATTGTCTATCCTCCTCAGTGTTGCATTCTGCTCCTCCAGATCTCTAATACGAGCTTCCAGGTGACCAACATGCTCACATCTGCCACAGAGATATTCACCCTGGAACTCCGGCTCCAGTCGTGTATACATATGGCAAACTGTGCACTGAAGAAAACCTCCAATCTTGCTATCCATTATCCAAGTTACACCAAAACAGCGAACAATTGTCAAAGTAAAAGAAAAGAAGAGCACTTACTGGGGCTTCAACTCCTCTTTTAGAACTCCACTTAGTTCACAAGCCGCTTAAACCACCAAGCTCAGAAAGAGCAAGCTCAAAATGAGGTCTGCTGACTAATTTATACCACCTGTGTCCAGTTAACCCCTTCCTCCTAGTCAGCTGCTCAGCTGGAACGAATCACCTGTGTCCAGTTAACCCCTTCCTCCTAGTCAGCTGCTCAGCTGGAACGAATCTGTGTCCAGTTAACCCCTTCCTCCTAGTCAGCTGCTCAGCTGGAACGAATCTGCAAGGGAAAAAAAAAAAAAAATTAAAACATTTTTATTTTTTTTTCAATTGTGTGAGTTTTTGCTATCTTCTATTTGCTAGCAATCAAAACAGATTCACAAACACAGAAATACAGCAACACAATACAGAAGTACAGCAACACAATCCGGTTTTAGAACTCCACTTAGTTCACAAGCCACTTAAACCACCAAGCTCAGAAAGAGATGTATGTCTCACACTAACTTTCATAAATGCCATTGAGAAAGTTTAACCTCCTGGTGTTTCTCTATCAAGGTGGGCTGGGTGGGGGTAAGCTGACATCAAGAATAAAGATTACAGCCTAGTACTGTCATCCCTCCCTTGTACAGCCTTCCAGTAACCCTAGGGGGTAGATACAGGAACTTTTCTTCATGTTATCACCTCACTTTACCAATGACATTTATGGGGGTCTATATTCTACCTGGTGAGAGAACATAAGCAGTTGCAAATCTAATCACCCCCTGTGCCTAACTAGACCATCTGTCCACTACATTACTCAGATCTTTAACTGAATTTGGATTGCAGAGATTTTTAGTATATTCATTGATGGTGATTATGTGAAGATATATGCATAAAGACATAGGCATAAGAGGCATGTATGAACTCCGCACAACCTATATTTCAGAATTTGTTGTCCATCTAAGGATCTACTTGGATCAGACTTTTAGCCGCAAACATAATTTGATATGCTTGACTCAAAATTCTGTGACGACACCTATGAGTTTAAAGTGCTGGGTGGCGTTTTTACAATGTGCCAAGTGCCTACTTTCATACAATATATATGAATATGGGAGTAAAATATGCTTTTTTTTATTTATTATTAAAATCAGATTATATTTGTTCATGTCAATAACCACTGTTGTGGCAGCAAAATGTCTAAAAGAGGTTTCCACACTTCTTAATAATTAACTTATCGTGTGCATTTAATTAGTTACACCTGGCTGCTAATTACTCTCTTAGGAGCCTCACACACGACCGTGTTCGGTACGTGATATATGGTTCGTAAGTCGGCCGCATTTCCCGGACCGAACACAGTGCAGGGAGCCGGGCACCTAGCATCATAGTTATGTACGACGCTAGGAGTCCCTGCCTCTCTGCGGGACAACTGTCCGGTACTATAATTATGTTTTCAGCACGGGACAGTATGTGGCCGACTTACAGACTGTATATCACGGACCAAACACGCTTGTGTGTGGGAGGCCTCAATGATTGTAAAAGTAGTAAGGGTGAACTCATTTCTCCCTCCTATTTTTTTACTTTATAGGAAAAATAACTACACATTGAAATCTATTGTGCTATTTTTGTTGTCATCAGAGGTTGTTTGTTTTATAGAGGTTGGAGAAGACCACAAGTTGTTATAAGGGCTTCGATAATTAATTGAAGTAGGCTGTTTTTCCCTTATAGTGAATATGAACACCAAGATTATTCAATGTAAAAATACAATTCATCTTGCATATTGAAAAAAACAAAAACAAGCGCTCATACAACCGCATCAAGTTATAGCTGCCAAAATGTAGTGAGGCAGAAACGTCTGTTAGCAACGCATCTGTGTGAGTTGAAGCAGCGGGTAGTCAATGCTCGAGATGGAAAAGCTTTAAATTGAGCCAGCGGGCTGTAAAAAGGCATATACTGTTCTTTTGTTACTCCTCCAGTGGTTGGTTATCGTGAATAGCTGAGCAGAGTCTGAGAAATCTATAGGCTACACCACCTTTCCTACAACATAGAGAATAGGAAAGAATTGAGTGAAGTTTTGGTCTCTTCAACCTCTGCTGAGACTTCACCATCAAAAACTTAACCACTTAATCATCAGGGTTGAGATTTTTTGTCCACGGCACTTTATCATCTTCCATGCCACCAACCACTTCCAACTCAGTCATATTAGAGGGCAGCAGTCTTTAGCTACCCATTGATTGGAAATGGTCTTCTTTTCTACCAACATTGCTGATTATAGCCTTGTGAGAGGAGCAAACGAGCGCCGTTCAACGAGCTGCCTCATTGATCGGTGTCCATTTTTACGGCCAAAATTGTCCGGTGTCAAAAGACCAGAGTTTGAGTATTGAAACCTAGAACAATTTGTAGACCACTCTGGAAAACTGTACCCCTACCCAGATCACTGCTACTCACACGCCCTGCCCCAGAGGAGTGATATGCCTCTTTTATGGAGGTAGAGGTTCCTTGTCCAGGTCTACTCCTGTTTCTGCATGACATTACTGGCAAAATAGAGCAAAAAATGCAATTCGGCACTTTGATTTGACACACAATGATGTGCGCAGTTGGGAGGTAATACTGTAAGCTGCAATATCTTTACCACAAAAGAGATTATTTATAAAGAAGGGGTTAACATATTGTGGTTTCATGCAAAAAAAATACAATAGTTATACTATGTTATAGTATAAAATACTAAAATCTCAGTATCAACAGTTCTTCCTGCTTTTGAAATAAATTTGTTATTTTTGAAGATGTATAATAATAAATGTTATCTGAAGAACCTACATATCAACCAAATTAAATGATA
Organism: Rhinoderma darwinii; assembly: GCF_050947455.1. Lineage (NCBI taxonomy): Eukaryota > Metazoa > Chordata > Amphibia > Anura > Rhinodermatidae > Rhinoderma > Rhinoderma darwinii. The sequence continues at coordinate 398,310,816 of NC_134687.1, forward strand.
TGCAAATAAGACCTTTCATATAATATTTACATACCTCTGAGATATAAAACTCCCCTCAAATGTGCATGGTTTTATTGTCTGTCTATATTTGTAGGTCAGCAGTAAATGTCAGATCACAAACAACAGAAAAATACATTTACCAGATGATCCTAGCTTTACAGAGAGCACACATAAAAATACCTTCTAAAACAATCAGGTTCATTTATATTCACGTCTGTTCACAAAATCCCTTACTGGCACTGTAGATATGGTGTTGTGGACAGAAAACCAAGCTCATAGAGCAGTAACAGGAGACCTAAAAGACCCATTAGGTAGCAGAAAAGTACTTTAAAATGTAACTCCTTCCCTCTGCAGCCATTTTTTGGATTTTTATTTTTCGCTTTTTCCACCCCCCCCCCTTTTTTATTTTTCCCTCTATATAGCATATGAGGGCTTTTTTTTTTTTTTTTGCGGGACGGGTTGTAGTTTTTCACAAAATTTGTTTAGTGTCACCATATTCTGAGACCCATTTTGGGGTACATGAAACTTTTTGATCACTTTTATTAAATTTAATGTGGAAGATAAGGTGTCCAAAAAACAGCAATTCTGGTGGTTTAATTTTCTTTACGGTGTTCACCGTGCAGATTAAATAATGTTACATTGTAATAGTTTGGAGTTTTACCAGTTATGTTAATTTTTTTTTTTTTACATTGCTTTTGGGGGAAAATGGGAAATCGTTTTTTCTTTTTAACTTTTAATATTTTCTGTGCCATTTTCTACTATCTGTAATGGTTGTATTGTGTCAACAAACCAGCTTTGGAAAATTTGCTCTCCAAAAGCCAGTTTGCGCACCATTCAATGTAAGCTGCCATATGCGCCCAGCGTGTAAGAAATGCACACATATTTGGTATTGTTGAAGTTGGCAGAAGTTGCCAAATATGAATTCAGATGCGTTTACCCAGTGGCATGCACCAGATGTAAAAAAAAAATCACCTAAACTCACATATTCACTTTTTTTCCCCCATTTTTTTTTTTTCATTTTTCCTTTTATATTTTTCTTTACCCAATATGTTGTGAGAAAAACAAGACCAAATACATGTAGGTTGGAAGAGTAATAGAACAACAATTTGCTTTGAAATTGGCACAAGGCTAAAACATGAAACTGGGCCTGGTCATTAAGGGGGGTAAAGCTTCTGGTCAGGAAGTGGTTAAAAATGCCTGAATGATCAAACTTCCCAAAAGAAAAAAAAGAAGCCTAGAGAAAGATTTTGGAAAGACAAAGAAGCTCAGTTCTACTTTGGTACTTTGCAGAAATAATCCCCAAAAATATATTTCTTGCTGATAAAGATCAAGTCTCAGTCAATATCAAATATTGAAGCCAGAAAAACATAATAAACATGGACTAAAAAGGTCTAACCAGCCGGCTCAGACCTATTTGATGTGACATTTTCTGTGTCATATATTTAGCTACTGTGTGAAGAATCAAACAGTTGAAATACAGATTGTGAGAACATTTAGAAAAACAAGATCATGAAAATAAAAAATAAAAATAGTTACAGATAAAAACAATTATTTCAATAAAAATTGTGCAACATAGCAGGAGGTATGATGTAAACAACAAATACCATAAAAAATTATCATTGTGTCATTGTTGTATGAAAGTTTAGTTTGAAGTAATAATCAAATAGTAAGTGTAAATGGGCAGTGCGAGTTGCAGATTTAAATAACGTTCATTTTAGTCTGCTGATCGATGTGTTCCCGGCGATACCAAATTTATGCATATTTTAAATTTAAATAAAAATAATGTTTTATCACTTTTGTACAATATAACAACCTTCTTACTTTTTGTAAATTATTTTTGTTTCACCATATTTTGAGACCCATAACTTTTATTTCTTCAGTCAACTGAGTTGTGTGATGGCTTGTTTTTTGCTCGACGGGTAGTATTTATTATTGATATCATTTTGGGGTACATACAAGTTTTGGATTTGCTGGACCCCCACCCCCCTAAGGAAAATTGTTAAATCAATAAATTAAACAATTATTTTTTTCATAAAACAGGATTTTATTGTGCAAAAATACTGAACCATAAAAACTATACATATTTGGTATCACTGCAATCATAGCAACCCATAGAATATAGTTATTATGTTTTTTTTATACCGTACGGTAAGCAGCATAAAATTAATCCTTAAAACAGTGTCGCAATTGCTATTTTTTTCATTCCTTACCCAAAAAATTTACAAAAGTTAATTAATAAAATGCTACCATTGAAAAATACAACTCTTCCCACATACAACAAGCCGTTGGAATGCGGCAACGAAAAACAAACAAAATTACTCGGACCAGAAGACCCAATATAGACTGGTCCTCATAAAAGACGTGTTACATTTTATTGTAATCCTGTCTGTAATGATAATGAGATGTCTGCTTAGGATTTCTACAGAACAGGAAGTGTCAGTATATTATTGGTGCTCAGTGGCCAGAGTGAGAACTGCAAGATTTCAGAATTATTTTCTACTATAGATAACAACATGGAAAATAAAAAATAAAAAATCTTCAAAAATTCTTTACAAATATGCTTAATATAAAAACCTGATTGAAACAATAGGTCATTTTGTGGCAACACATTCCATTTAATGAATATCTCCCTATTGCCCCAGACTGAGCAGAAGCGTCCTGGGCTATATCTATCAAAGACCATTTCAGCTGGCACAGAAAAAGGAAGTTATGAAACAGATAAGTCACAGTGTCCGGAACTGGGTCCTTACGACTTAAAGGGGCACTCTGGCTTACTAAGGGCACTGTGGCAGGAATGAGTCCTCTGTGGTTTACTGGAGGCCACTGTAGCTGGAACTGGGAGCATTGATGATCACTCTGAGGGAACAGTAACTATTACTGGGTGCAGTTTGGCAGACACTAGTGGCACTGTGACTGTTACTGGGGGAATTGTGACACTGCAGGTCTTTCTTTGTAAAATATTTGAAGGGATGGGTATGTTCAGGGTGGGCCATTTAGATGGATACACCTAAATAAAATGGGAATGGTTGGTGATATTAACTTCCTGTTTGTGGCACATTAGTATATGGGAGGGGGGAAACTTTTCAAGCTGGGTGTTGACCATGGTGGCCATTTTGAAGTCGGCCATTTTGTATCCAACTTTAGTTTTTTCAATGGGAAGAGGGTCATGTGACACATCAAACTTATCGAGAATTTCACAAGAAAAACAATGGTGTGTTTGGTTTTAACGTTACTTTATTCTTTCATGAGTTATTTACAAGCTTCTCTTTGTTTACAGCCATTGACATGTCGCAGAGGTTAACACGTGAGGAGCTGATATAAATTGTGTTGATGTCTGGTGAACGCAGTACCCGGGTCATTGCAGCAGATTTCAATGCAAGACCCCTACGAGACCACCCATCTCCCATGCTACAGTTTGCAAACTGCTTGCCAAGTTTCGTGAAACTGGTTCAGTATTGCATTTGCCAAAATGTGGACGCATGAAAACTGTCACTAATGAAGAAACATCAGTGGCTGTCCTAGCTTCATTCAGCAAGAGCCCACAGTATAGCACTAGCCGCATGTCACTGGAGAGTGGCATCAGTCGAACATCCCTTCGGTGGATGTTAGCTACTCACAAATGGCACCCTTACAAATTCCAGCTGCTGCAGCATCTCAACGAGGATGACCCAGATCGGCACACTGAATTTGCAGAATGGGAAAAACAAAAATTGGAACAGGACCCTCAGTTTACACAGAACATTTTGTTCAGTGATGAGGCAAACTTTTATGTGAATGGTGAAGTTAACAAACAAAACCACCGCTATTGGTCTGACACTAACCCACATTGGATAGATCCCTCCAAGACTGTTGGAACACAAAAATTGATGGTATAGTGTGGTATATGGGGTACAAAGATAGTGGGGCCATTCTTCATCAATGGAAACCTCAAGGCCACGGGATATCATAAATTGCTACATGATGATGTGTTTCCCTCTTTATGCACTGAAGCTGGCACGTTCCCTGAGTTTTTCCAGCAAGATGGTGCACCACCACATTATGGGTGTCAGGTCCGAGCATTCCTAGATGAACAGTTTCCTGGAAAGTGGATTGGTCGTCGTGGGCCAGTTGAATGGCCCCCTAGGTCTCCCGATCTGACCCCCTTAGACTTTTATCTTTGGGGTCATCTGAAGGCAATTGTCTATGCTGTGAAGATACGAGATGTGCAGCAACTGAAACTAGGGATACTGGAAGCCTGTGCTAGCATTTCTTCTGCGGTGTTGCTATCAGTGTGTGAAAAGTGGGAGAAGAGGGTTGCATTGATAATCCAACACAATGGGCAGCACTTTGAACACATTTTATAAGTGGTCAGAAACTTGTAAATAACTCATGAAAGAATAAAGTAACGTTAAAACCAAGCACACCATTGTTTTTCTTGTGAAATTCTCGATAAGTTTGATGTGTCACATGACCCTCTTCCCATTGAAAAAACTAAAGTTGGGTACAAAATGGCTGACTTCAAAATGTCCGCCATGGTCAACACCCAGCTTGAAAAGTTTCCCCCTCCCATATACTAATGTGCCACAAACAGGAAGTTAATATCACCAACCATTCCCATTTTATTTAGGTGTATCCATATAAATGGCCCACCCTGTATATTCCTTTCCTGCTTCCTGGAAAACACTATTAACTTTTAAATAAAACTGATACATGATTTCAGTAGTTGCTGCTTTAACTCTAACAGAGGCTTCATTGCAAACTGTATGGGGTAGGTAGTAAAACTTTTTAACATTGGGCAATTCAAAAACTAAAATATAATTTTATAAATAAATAGTTATTTTAAGAATTCTAGTTGCATAGTTCTGGATTATTAGAACCTAAAGTTGTCTCAGTATACCAATTAAATAAAGAATAATTTCTGCAATGTTTTTCTATGTTCACAAATACAAAGTCCAGCCTTGTAGAATTGTAGTCAAATGTTCATTATTTCTGCCTAGTTAACAGTACAGTTATTATTAAATAGAGAATAACATAGAGAAGTCCCAGACTTAGAGACTAGTAACATCTGCTAGAACAGTTGTTTTGACATACAGACACACACACACAGTTACAGCAGGTGTGGGGGCGGGGCGACGGGGAGGGGGGGTGACAGGGGGGTCAAGAGAGCGGGGGTCTGTGAGAGAGAGGGACAGACAGAGACACACACATCTTACCTGCAGTGCAGCCGGTCTTCATAATGGCGCCTGCTATCTCCCTACAAACCAGCTTCTCTGCTGTGTGGCTCTGAACTTTGGCTGCGCAGTACAGAGCCAGATGCCCCAATACCAGGCATAGTGTCCCAAAACAAAAACAGCCACAGTGCACCAATACAATATCAGCCTTAGTGATACAATATTGACAGCTACAGTGCCCTTACCCTCCAATGACCCCACCAGACAATAGTGGTGTGGGGAGGCAGGGGTTAATGGTGATGAATCTGCTCTTGCTGCTGTATGAACAAGACAGTCATTAATGAATGACATTACCAATAACCTAATTACTAGATAAGGTCAGTCCAATTGAACACGTACAATATGTAAAGAACTACTGGAGCCAATAACAGTTTTATATCTGTCAATTGTCCTAATTCTATCATTTAGAATTAGTATATATTATTTACAGATAAAACAAAGCATGTTGACTGTGTGCATGAATAACATGCTGTATGGTGATGAATTTATGTGGTAGTAAAAGCAATCTTTAATACACCACATTGACCAAAAACATTTGACTTCTTCCAGACATCAGCGGTATATATACGACGGAGTTTGGGAGGGAAAGTATGGAGCAGGCACATGGCCAGAGCCCACATAAGTTGAGCGTATCAGTTGTATGTTACAGCCCACACTTCACTGCAATGAGCGGGATCCTGCTCGCCTAACCCCATAAATGTGGTCAATATAAGCCGTTAGAAAGGGGGGTGGCTCCCTCTTAAGGCCCATCGGCCCCCAGGGGCAGGGCTTAACAGAAGGCTGTAAAGATCACTATATACTGCAATACATCAGTATTACAATATATTGTGCTAGTGATCGCTGGTTCAAGTTCCTTAGGGAACTAATAAAAAAAGGAGCATACAGTTAAAGAAGTTTTCCCAACAGGGACATTTATGACATATTCACTGGATATGTAAAAAATGTCAGATAGATGCAGGTCCCTCATCTGACACCTGAACCAATCTCTAGAACGGGGGCCCCCAAGCCCCATTCTACCTCTCTTAGCTCCTTCATGGTTGGAAATCACACGCTTCAGCCACAACACAGAGCAGTGGAACGGGGTTTAGGGGACCCCGTTCTAGAAATCGGTGTGGGTCCCAGAGGTGGGACCCACATCTATCTGATATTTATGGCATATCCTGTGGATATGTCATAAATGTCTCTGATGGGAAAACCACTTTAAATAAAATATTTGTTATACATAAAAAATATTATATATAACATAATTCCCATTTTCCCCCAAAAGCTATGTAAATTTTTTTATTAACTAACATAACTGGTATCGTAGCATCCATAAAAGTCTGAACTATTACAATATAACATTATTTAACCTGCAGGGTAAATGCAGTAAAAAAAAAATTGAAACCAACAGCATCGCTGTTGTTTGGTCACCTCATCTCCCACAAAAAAATTTAATAAAAAGTGTTCAAAAAGTCTTATGTACTAGAAAATGATATCATTAAAAGCTACAGCTTGCCCTACAAAAAACAAGCACTCACACCACTCAATCGCTAAGAAAAATAAAAACGCTATGGCTCTCAAAATATGGCGACACAAAACAAATTTTATTTTTAACAATTAATTTTTTCCTTGTATGTTACAGCCGACACTTCACTGCAATGAACGGAATCCTGCTCGCCTCACCCCTTAGATGTGGTCAATGTATTAATTTGGTATCGCCGTAATCATATTGACCCACAGAATAAAGTTAACATGTCGTTTGATCGCATGGTGAACACCGTAAAAACGAAACCCAAAAAAGAATAGGTTTACCACTCCACCCTACAAAGAAATAATTTTCAGTTTCCCAGTACATTATATGGTACAATAAATGGTGCCGTAAAATAACGCAACTCCTCCAGTAAAAAACAAGCCCTCATACGGCTATATTTTGGATTGCTGGGAGGAAAAAGCAAAAATGAACACCTCTTCTAATTATTTCATAGAACGCCCTTTGGTAACAGATACTTAAAATGAAGCTTACAACCATGTAGTACCAATAGACTAATGTTACCTGAAAACTGAGTAATACACAGTGACTTTAAAAGGGATAAGATACCACCTTTCAAGCAAATCAATTTCTGCCCTCCTTTGCCAGGGTCTACTGTAATTTCAGATATTGTTAAGTGAAAACATCTAGGAGAACTAAGAGCTCAGCTTTAGGCCACACAAGGTCATAGAATGGGACTTTCGTAGCCGACTACGGTATTGCTTTCGTCAAAACAACGGAACCCTTGCACAACGGAGACAAACGGAAACCATTTTCACCGGATCCGTCACTATTGAAATCAATGTTGATGCAAACGGAAACCATGTATCAGTCAGGGTTCCGTTCATGGGTTCCCCTGACGGAAAGCTTCGACAGAACACCTGAACGGAACCCCGACACCGATGTGATCGAAGTCTTAGTCCTAAAAATGCAAATATTAAAGTACTAACCCTAAGAAAAAGATGTGATATATAGGGATATTTAGCATACAATAGTATGGTTCACTTGGCAACCGATTAAATACATTGGCATTTAAAGCAGAGTGAAGGTAGAATGTACTCTCTGGTGTCTGATAGGGAGAAGAGGTAAGCTTTACTCCCCGGTGTTTCATAAGGAGGTAGATTATTTCATAGTGTTCAGTGGGGATGGAATTGGTAGGGTATCATTAGTGTGGTGGAAAGGGTGGAACAGATAGCTTGACTGGTATCCTGGAGTCTGTTGAGCTGGGTGGATTGTGTTTTCTTGGGTTTGGTGCATAAAAGGATGACTCACTTGAGTTGCCTTGCCTTTGGCGAGCAGGGAGGTAGATTTATCTTGGATCTAATGGGGGAAGAAGTTCAAAGAATACCTTGGGTCAGAGGTTAGATGGTAGGTTGAAAGGTTAGTTTGGTAGGTTACTTTATATCTGGTTGGGAGGGCAGTAGGTAGTTATCTGGAGAGAATGTTTCTAAACTCTAAGGATAAAAAAAAATTATCAATTGATTTGCGCGAATATTTTGGTGTAGAAAAGTCGCAAATAATGGCACACGCTATATTTGGGCTATCATTTGTGACTTTACTACCCTTTCACCACTTTTGATAAGTTTTAAGAAAATAGGTGGGGTTTAGCAGGAGGGGCGTGGCCAATAACTGTCCAACAAATTTATTAGGTTAAAGTTGTTAGCTGGGTTCTGACATTTTTTTTTGCCAATGGCTGCAAATGAAATAAATGAACAAAAGAAGCAATACTTACCTATCCTTTCCTCGGCGATCCAGCGCTGACGCTCCAGCGGCACTCCGGTCATTGTTTACATGCATGTAGCACTGCAGTCAATCAGAGGGCTCAGTGCAGCTCAATGCGGACAAATCATATATCTGGCATGATGCTGGATGGGATATATTTCTGAATTTAAAACTGGTTAGGCCAGGGCTGTTGAATTCATCACATAGCTAGGGATGTCTCTAACTTGCAGAGGGTTGACAGAGATATTGCAGGACGGATCAATCATATTTTGTGGAAATTCCATGGTGTCTTCTGTCTCAAACGACCTGGACAAGGCATCGGCCCTCACATTCTTGTCGGCAGGGCGGTAGTGGAGATAAAACTGGAACCGGCCAAAGAACAGCGACCACCTGGCTTGACGGGAGTTCAGCTGTTGGGCCGTCTGGAGATAGGTGAGGTTCTTGTGGTCAGTAAATATCAGGATGGGATGAGCTGCGCCCTTTAGTAGATGTCTTCACTCCTCCAGGGCCAATTTGATGGCCAGTAACTCCCGATCCCCAATCGAATAGTTGCGCTCTGCGGAAGAGAAGAGTTTAGAGTAATAGCCACATACCATTGCCTTGCCTTTATGACCTCTCTGGGACAGAAGTGCGCCAGCACCACCAGAGGAGGCGTCCACCTCCAACAAAAACTATCGAGATACATCAGGATGAAGAAGGGTTGAGGCTGACGTGAAGGCACTCTTCAGGCTATTAAATGCGGATTCTGCTTCTGGAGTCCACACCTTGGCGTTCATGCCTTTTTTGGTGAGGGTAGAGATAGGAGATGTCAGTGAGGAGAAGCTTGGGATTAACTGCCGGTAGAAGTTGGCGAATCCCAAGAAACGCTGTATGGACCTTAAGCCTTGAGGACGTGGCCATTCCAGGATAGCCTTTACCTTCTCAGGATCCATCTTGAGACCTTGATCCGAGATGATGTAACCCAGGAAGGGTAGAGAATTCCTCTCAAACATGCACTTCTCCAGCTTGGCATACAGGCGATTCTCCCTCAATCGCAGCAGAACTTGACAGACATGTCTCTGATGAGTCGTCAGGTCTGGGAAAAAAATTAAGATGTCATCGAGATAGACCACAACAGAGACATAGAGGGGATCCTGGAAGATGTCATTGACGAATTCCTGGAAGACCGCGGGCGCGTTACACAGGCCAAAGGGCATAACCAGGTATTCATAGTGCCCGTCTCGGGTGTTAAATGCCGTCATTCGTCACCCTGGCGAATCCGGATTAGGTTGTAAGCCCCACGCTGGTCTAGCTTTGAAAAAATCTTGGCTGCTCATATGCGTTCAAAAAGTTCTGAAATCAGCGGCAACGGATGTCTATTTTTGACCGTGATCTGGTTGAGGCCCCGGTAGTCGATGCAGGGTCGCAAAGATCCATCCTTCTTTTTGACTAAGAAGAACCCTTCCCCCGACCGGGGAGGAGGACTTTCATATGAAACCCCTCTCCAAATTCTCCTTAATATAGGCCGACATAGACTGAGTCTCTGGCAAGGAGAGAGGGTATACCCTACCACGGGGAAGGGACGCATCAGGAACCAGTTCAATAGAGCAGTTATACGCCCGATGTGGGGGCAGTGTCTCCGCCTCCCTCTTGCTGAAGACATCCGAGAACAGAAAATAGTGAGAAGACAATCCTGCAAATGACTGAGGCAGAGGAGACTGTACCGGATGGATCTGCCCCAGGCAGTGATTGAGGCACTTGGGACCCCACTGGAGAACCTCTCCGGAACTCCAGTCCAGAACTGGGGCATGTAGTCGGAGCCAAGGCAGACCCAGCAGCACAGGGAGTCTTCTCTCCCAAGGAACCTCTTGGGATAGTTCTCGGTACCTCACATCAACCCGGGTGGCAAGCAAAATGAGGCAAGCAAAATTAGGTCGCCCAGGGTAGATAGCAGATCACGAGCGGACAGTTCATCCTTGATTTCAGACGACAGTCCCTGCCAGAATGTAGCCACCAGGGCCTCATTGTACCAGGACAGCTCCCCTTCCAGGGTACGGAACTGAATGGCGTACTCGCCCACGGAGGTGTCTCACTGGCGAAGGTTCAGCAGGGAGGCAGCTGCCGACGAGACTCGTCCAGGCTCCTTAAACAGTGCGAAATGTCCTAATTTGAGGAAGGGTTTAGGAATTACAGCTCTTTAATATGTAGCTGCCTCTTTTTCAAGGGACTAAAGGTAATTGGAAAACTATCTGAAAAGCTATTTAATGGGCTGTATGGGCTATTCCCTCGTTAATCCATCATCAATTAAGCAGGTAAAAAGTCTGGAGTTAATTCCAGGTGTGGCATTTGCATTTGGAAGCTGTTGCTGTGAACCTACAACATGAGGTCAAAGGAGTTCTCAATGCAAATGAAACAAACTATCATTAGGCTGAAAAAAATGAAGAAATCCATCAGAGAGATAGCACAACTGTTAAGAGTGGCCAAATCAACAGTTTGGTACAATCTTGAAGAAAAAGAGCGCACTGGTGATCTCGTGAACGCCAAAAGGCCTGGACGTCCACGGAAAACAACAGTGGTGGATGATCGCAGAATCTTTTCCATGGTGAAGAAAAACCCCTTCACAACATCTACGCAAGTGAAGAACACTCTCCTGGAAATAGGTGTATCAGTATCTAAGTCTGCCATAAAGAGAAGAAGAGAAGACTTCATGAGAGCAAATACAGAGGGTTCACCACAAGGTGCAAACCATTAATCAGCCTCACAAATAGAAAGGCCAGATTAGACTTTGCCAAACAACATCTAAAGAAGCCAGCCTAGTTCTGGAACAGCATTCTTTGGACAGATGAAACTAAGATCAACCTGTACCAGAATGATGGGAGGAAGAAAGTATGGAGAAGGCTTGGAATGGCTCATGATCCAAAGCACACCACATCCTCTGTAAAACATGGTGGAGGCAGTGTGATGGCATGGGCATGCATGGCTGCCAAAGGCACTGGGTCACTAGTGGTATTGATGATGTGACTGAAGACAGAAGCAGCCGGAAGAATTCTGAAGTGTTCAGGGATATACTTTCTGCTCGGATTTAACCAAATGCAGCAAGTTGATTGGACGTCGCTTCACAGTACAGATGGACCATGAACCAAAACATACTGCAAAAACAACCCAGGAGATTTTTTAAGGCAAAGAAGTGGAATATTCTGCAATGGCCAAGTCAATCACCAGATCTCAACCCAATCGAGCATGCATTTCACTTCCTTAAGACAAAACTTAAGGCAGATAGACTCACAAACAAGCAACATCTGAAGTCAGCTGCAGTAAAGGCCTGGCAAACGATCATAAAGGAGGAAACCCAGCGTTTGGTGATGTCTATGAGTTCCAGACTTCAGGCAGTCATTGCTTGCAAAGGATTCTCTACAAAGTATTAAAAAAAAAAAATTCTGGTAATGTTAATTTGTCCAATTACTTTTGAGCCCCTGAAATGAGAAGGCTGTGTAGACAAATGTTTGCAATTCTTAAACGTTTCACAGGATATTTTTGTTCTTGAATTAAACCTGAAAGTCTACACTTCAAATGCATCTTAGATGTTTCATTTCAAATCCAATATGGTGGCATGCAGAGCCCAAACCATGAAGATTGTGTCACTGTCCAAATAATTCTGGACCTAACTGTGTGTATGTATGTGTGTGTGTGTGTGTGTGTGTGTGTGTGTGTGTGTGTGTGTGTGTGTGTATGTATATATATATATATATATATATATACATATTAGTATATATATATGTGACAGCACTCTTACCCCATAGCTATGAATAGGATTAGATACATTGGCTCAGCAGACAGTATCACACATGATAGGATTAGATATAGGGCCCAGCTCACTGACATTGCGGCTCCAGCGCTGGACCCAGGAAAGGTAATATGTGTTACTAATTTTTTTCGTGTGTTTGTGTTTTTTTACAGGTTCGGTTGTTGGACTACGTCGGATTCGAGGACTACTTTGATGACAGCTTTTTTATTCTCAATAAAATGGTTAATGAGGGTTGTGTGTTTTTTTTTTTTTAATTAAATATTTTTTCTATGTCCTTGTAGTTTTTTTAAACTTTATTACTACCACCTTAGTAATGGCCGCTGGCTGATTGACAGCGTCCATTATTATGGCGGGGCTTAATGTTAGCTGGTGAAAAAGCTAGCACTAACCCCCCATTATTACCCCGGTATTTACCGCCACCAGCGGTACCGGAAAGAGCTTAGTACAAAAACAGTGGGCCATCTCACCCTGGTAATGCTAGATTGCTGCTGCTATGTTATATGCAGCTAGTTATGAAAAATGGGGGGACCGCACGTTTTTTCCATTTAAAAAAAATAAATTATGTGGGGTCCCCCCATTTTTCATAACCAGCCAGATACAACATAGCAGCAGCCAAGCATTACCAGGGTGGGAAGGGCCACTGTTTTACCAGCCTGCGGCCACCCCAGTACCCGGACATCACTACAGATGGTTGGGTACTGGATCGTACCCAGCTTTTCCAGTACCACTGGTGGCTGTGGGTACCGGGGTAATAATGGGGGTTAGTGTTAGCCTCTGCCCGGCTAACACTAAGCCCCACCTTAGAAATGGATGCTATCAATCAGCCAGCGTCCATTACTAACGCGGTAGTAATGAAGTTTAAAGGAAAATACAAAGACATAGAAGAAATATTTTATTGAAATAAAAAAAATACACAATCCTCAGTAACCATTTTATTGAAAATAAAAAATGCTGTCAACGAAGTAGTTCTTGAACCCGACGTAGTCCAACAACCGAACCTGTATAAAAACGCAAACACAAAAAACATTAGTAACACAGGTGGTAGGCTTAGATACAGGGCCCATATGCGATACTGTCTATTAGACCATGTATCTAAGCCTACCACAAGGTAGGCTCAGATACAGGGCCCCAGCAGACAGTAATCTTATATTGTATTACTGTTTGCTGGGGCCCTGTATCTAAGCCTACTCTGTGGTAGGCTTAGATACAGGGCCCATCAGACAGTTTCATACATGGTCATGTATCTAAGCGTGCCATGTGGTAGGCTTAGATACAGAGTCCATGTGTGATACTGTCTGTTAGACCCTGTATCTAAGCCTAAAAAATATGTTCTGGTTATATGACACAGGTGCACGTTTTTATTACAGTACAGTAAGAGGTAAGCACCTGTATGATCATGACATGATCAGAACAGACGTTGCTTTATTAAGAGTATACAATGAATGTTCCTGTTGAATGAAAGCAACCAGAGATCTTAAAAACTATGTGGACCTGCAGACCTAACGGGTTTAGTGACAGCGGGTCCTGCATGTCTTTTGTTATGAACTTAGATATGATGGATAACAGGTGGATCTTGTGTGTCAGAGACATGCAGGACCCGCTGTCATTGAACCCGTCTCTCCCGCGGACCTGACGGGTACAGGATTCAGGGAATGATACAGCTGCCCTGTAATAAAAACTAATTTGGTAGTTGCACCAAACACACTGGCTGACATTTTTATTAAAAAAAACAATCACTTTCAAAGGTTTACATAGTCTTTAAGATACGTTCTACATATGGTGATAAAAATGTGTCTCAGCCCATTAATATTTTGAACACTGTGGTAGATTACTATTATAAAGCATAATGCGGTGTCAAATACGCCTGTGGAATAACTGGAAAAAAAATAAAAATCACCTTCCTAAATTTATTAGCATGAGTTGAACACATCACAAATATCTAATGATATCTAGGGGACACATAAGTGAAGAGGCTCAACCATAGTAATACAGAGATTTCATTCTCATCTATGGTGTGTATCATTTGAAGATATTCTATCACTCCAGTCAATTATTTAAATTGTCTGTAGTATTACTTATATAAAACAAAATAATTTAAAAGGGTAAGTGAATAGCTAAATAGCAGTGGCGGATCCTCATATGGGTGGTTCGGGCAGTCTCCCAGGGGGCCCATGGCCGCCCGAACCACACATGCAGGGCTGCTGCCGGCCGCATTCTCGCGATCGTCGGTCCCACCTGCTGATGAAGAGATGGGGCGGGGGATGTGCAGGGGGTGTCAATTGCATGGGCAAGCTAGGCCAGGGAACAGGTGGCGCATCACTCTCCCACTGTGTAAGGCCTTATGCACACGGCCGTGCCTGTAATCACGGCCCGCGATTGCGAGCACTGCCGACTGCCGTGGGTAGTGGGCTGCATTTTCGTGCCGTGCTCCCATACAAAGTATGGGACACGGACCGTAAAAATCGAAAAGTAGGACATGCTCCATAATTCCCGGCACGATTCTACGGCACGGACACCTATCCGTAGCGGAAAGTTGTCTGCGGCCAATAGAACCAGGCGGGTCCATAATTGCAGACCGTATTGCGGTCCGCAATTATGGAGTTTTTTACGGTCGTGCGCATGGGGCCTAAGGGGCCGCACAGCACATCAGCTGTAGACAGCAGACTGTCACAGATAGTGATGGGCAGGTGCTGGGATCAGTCTACCTGACAGTCAGCTTCTCTGTGCTGCTGTGCAGTTTCCCATCTGTCTAAACCTCCAGCAGCTGCTTGATAATGGCAAGGCTGCAACTAGGAGGTAAAGGACCTATAGTGACATCACAGTCACATGATCAAGGTCCTGTAGGCTGTACCCAAGCACAAGCACCGCAGAGGAAGAGGCTCTGGTAAGTGTGGTGTGTATATAGCAAACATAATGTAAGTCTATATAGTGTGTGCTGTGTGTAAAGTGTTTATAGTGTAAGTCTATTAAGTGTGTGCCGTGTGTATATAGCAAACATAATGTAAGTCTATATAGTGTGTTCTGTGTGTATAGTGTTTATAATTTGTATAATGTAAGTCTATTATAGTGTATATAGTGTAAGTGTGTGTATAATGCATATAGTATGTGTCTATAGGGTACTTAATGTATAGTGTGTTTATATAGTGTGTATAATGTAAGTGTGTATATAGTGTGCGGTGTGTGTTTGTGTGTGTGTATAGTGTTTATAGTGTGTATAATGTAAGTCTATATAGTGTGTGGCATGTTTATAGTGTATGTCTATATAGTGTCTGCTGCGTTTATAGAGTTTATAGTGTGTATAATGTAAGTCTGAATAGCGTATATAGCGTAAGTATGTGTATAATGCATATAGCATATGTGTGCATAGTGTAAATAATGTATAGCGTGTGTGTGTATAATGTAAGTGCGTGTGTGTGTGTGTAGTGTTTGTAGTTTGAATATATAGTGTGTGGTGTGAGTGTGAATTGTATATAGTGTGTGTATGATGAATATAATGTAAGTCTATATAGTGTTTATCGTGTGTACAATGTAATTTTATATAATGTGTGGTGTGTGTATAGTGCATATAGTGTAAGTGTGTGTATAATTTGTGCATGTAGTGTATGTATATAGTGTGTGTGGTTTGAATATATAGTTTGTGGTGTGAGTGTGAATTGTATATAGTATAGTGTGTGTGATGTACAAAAACAAAAAAGTACATCTCAAAAAGTCTAACTGACTACTGAGGGCTCTATGGGCGGGGAAATTATTATTATATTATTGCAGTCAGTCAGATAGTCAGAACCCGCCTTGCAGTATAATTCCCCCATAGAACCCTCAGTAGTTATTATACTGCAAGGGGGGGTCAGAGCGTCTGACTGACTGCTGACGGCTCTATGGGGGGGGGTAACTCCTTCCACTCCTAGCCATAAGAGTCAGACGCTCAGACCCTCCATAGAGCATCCAGCAGTCAGTCAGACGCTCTGGCCCTCAGGATTTATTTTACTGCAAGGGGAGAGGTGTCTGACTGCTTAAAGTTTTTTTAAAAAATTTACATGTCATAGTGATATGTCAAAAGTTCTCATTGGTGGGGATCCGAGCACTGAGACCCCCACCGATTGCTAAAACAGAGTGGCAGAAGCGCTCAGTTGAGTGCTGTGCCACTTTGTTTCTGATTGTCTTTCCTCTGATAGCCGAGCAAGCGGTGTACGGACACAATAGTAAGCCTATGAGTCCGTACACTGCACCGAGGAAAGACTATCAGAAATTAAGTGGAACACTGCTCTGTCACTTTGTTTTAGCGATCCATGGGGGTCTCAGTGCTCGGATCCCCACCGATCAAAACTTCTGACATATCACTATGGCACGCCAAAAGTTTTTTAAAAGTTTAGTTACCCCTTGGAAATTGAATTTATTGGTCTGAGTTAATGCATGGGCCTGAGGTCCTAATTTTCTCATAGGTTTGGTCTGGGGTATAAAACAATTTAGGGTGTTTAGTTTCTGAATTTTTGTGTTGCTATAGACGCTGAAAATGCCTTCAGAATCGAGGGGCAAAGATTTATCTTAAGGAAATTATAGTCATCATGAGAAGTCGTCATAGCGGTCTGTATCAGATGAAGAAGAGAAGAAAAGAGAACGACTCCCATCAGAGAAGACATCACTTGTGAGTCACATGATTTATAGAGGACATGTCTGTTATAGGAAATCCTTTTATTCTATAAAAAGTCTTTGTGTATCCAGGACTAATAGACAAATGCGTGTTACCATTCCCATTGTCAAGAGGATGTGTCCCTGCACAGTGTGATACTGTCAGCGATGGTTAGAGACTGTCAGTATGTAGGAACACAGCCCTTTGACAAGTGAATCGTAACACTCATTTGTTAATGCTCGCACAGAAAGGTGGTGTTTAATATAGACACGAAGTAGCAGGGTGGTGGTGGATAGGGGGGCCCGAGCTTGGGTAACAGCCCAGGGCCGATGGTCTACTTAATCCACCACTGCTACATAGTGAATATACACCGATCAGCCATATCATTAAAATCACCTGCCCAATATTGCGTAGATCTGGGGAATTTGGAAGCCAAGTCAACACCTTGAATACCCTGAAATTAGAGATGAGCAACTCGTTTCTACATGAATTGAATATGTTATAAATTTCCCAAAAGTTTTTGTTTTTCACTATTCCGAAACTTTTGTGATTTGTCCCACAAGAATCGCTTAAAATGGCAGCCACCATTTACAGATCAGAAGAAGACCTTGTAGGAAGCCCTTCATCTAGCATGGCCAATCATGAGGGGTATAGGTGTGAGTCACTAATGAATCAGTGGATGACAGTCATATGAATGATAGCAGCCACAAATAGCTCAACCAGGAAAGCTGCTGCTTTGTGGCTTTAGATACAGAGAGTAGAGACAGCGAGTGAAAGATAGTAAAACATAGAAAACAGATAGATAGTGGATTAGTGTTAGATTTTATTTTAGAGAGAGATAGAAGTCAGTCTCAGTCTGTTAGTTAGTTAGTTAGTTAGTTAGTTAGTTAGTTAGTTAGTTAGTTAGTTAGGCAGGCACAGGCAGTCATTGCTGTGAGTGAGTTCTGCAACAGCTATACAATTCTTACATTAATTTGTGAATCACCAATCTTCATCACATCATTTACATTATTGCCACCGCCTTCTGAAACAGGCGTCACGGAACATGACATCACTCACTGTATATATCTAATAGTGCCACCAAAAATTAGCATTTTGTTCTGCGTCAAGCATTACAGCGCAGCTATACTTTAGTCTGTATCCAATGAAATTTTTGTTTCAAATAAATATGTTTTAATTTAAATTTAAATCCTAGTGCTGATAGCGTGTCGCTGCCTGCTGATACAGACGTCACAGACGTGACGTGACTTATTGTTTTGCATATATCTAACTGCTATCAATAGTGCCACCCAAAATTTGGGAATTGTTCTGCCCCAAGCAGATATACAGTGCCGTTATACATCAGTCTGTGTCCAAGTGGCAATTGTTCTCTAATAAATAGAGTAAAAAACCTTTGCTATTTCACTTTCCATGTCGGTCAGGTACCCTGTCACTGGCACATGTACTCGTGGTGGTGGAAAATATATATATTTGTTAACATAACCCTATTTCTTCTCACGTTGAAACAAAGATAATTCTTCTGTACTGGTGATGTAGAAGATGGTGTTACCCTAAGCAGAACATGTTGAGATTGTCCCCATTTCCAGTGAACGAAGCACCCATGTCATCACAGAATATTTCAACCCACACCACCCAAATATATCTCCCATTACCCACAGTGCAGTTGCCAAACTATTTGTCAAATTCCAAGAAACAGTATCTGTCACCAACCGCGGTTCTGGACTCATTCAGCAAGCGCCCGCAACGTAGCCCTTGTCATCTGTCATCAGCTAATTTTGTCTACCCATACATGGCACCCTTACAAAAGTCAGATGCTGCAACACCTGACCAAGTATGATCCAGACTGTTGGATAGAATTTGCAGAATGGGTGATACAGCAACTTCTGATAAAACCTCGTTTTCCTTATCAACTGCTGTTCATTGATGAAGCAAATTTCTTTGTAAATGATGAGGTCATCAAACAGAACAACCGATACTGTTCCGACACAAACCCTCACTGTTCTGATCCATCTAACATAGTTGCCTCACCTAAAGTCATGGTATTGTGTGGTGTATTGTGGAATCTTTCTTCATTGATGAAACATTAAGAGCAGACCGTTACCCAAGGTTGTTAGATGAAGACGTGTTTCCTTCATTGTTGACAAAGGCTGGAACATTTACTGTTTTCTTCCAACAAGATGACGCCCCACCTCAATATGGACAAGTTGTCAGAAAATATATTGATGTACAGTTTCCCCAAAAGTGAATTGGTCGCAAAGATCCCATCAAGTTCTTTAAATTTAACCCCTTTGGATTTCTATCCGTAGGGTCAAATCAAGGAACTTCTTTACTCTGTGAAGACACAGCATGTTGTTCATCTTAAAGACAGAATTGTTGATGCTTGTGCTAGAGTTCAGCCAGATGTTTTGGTGAAAGTTCATCAGAAATGGGAGAAATGGAAAACTATAACACTCAAAAATAGTGGACAGCATATAGAACACATTCCGTCGACCTTATGGTCAATTTTCTGGTTTCACATAAAAACAAATACAGTTACTTTACCATGAATCACATCATTGTTTTTTTGGGGAAATTCACTACCAGTTTGATGTCACACACCTACATTCCCATTTGAAAAACTGAAGTTGAATTCAAGATGGCCACCATGTTGATGACATGTCAACTGGTTTTCCCCTTTCCCTACAGCTTGTGTCTAAATTTGGATCACCATCGGCCAAACCATCTTCATTTTATATGGGTTTTTTCTTACTTTTAAGACGCCCTATATATTCTTAATGCACAGAAAAATGTTTGATCAAAAGGATTTTCCTGGACAGTAACATTTATGGCCTATCCTTAGGAGCGAATGGACAGGGGTTGTCTTGATGAGACACCCCTTTAAGGAATAAAGAGAAGTAAAAAAAAAAAACATTTAAAAAACAAACAGATACATTTAAATGAGTGGAAGCTGCAAGAATGTGGGGTGGACATAGCTTTTATCTAGGGTCAATGCTTTTTCTGCTCAGTCTTTTAATCACCCCTGCTTATAACTGTGCATGTCTTTATGCCAAAAATACTGGAATGTGCTTGTTTTTTTTATTTTTATATATAGAAATACAGATTTATCTTAGAAAAACATGCATAAACTACTATTAAATAGCCAAAGATGCTGCCCATTTGATATATACTTACTGACGCCTCTAATGTTTCCCCAGTTCGTGTGTTTTAGATTTGTGGAATTAGAAACACTATTTCACTTTTATTTTCATTTATTAAAAATTTAGCAGATTGAACAAATTTTTAAACACCACCTGAATTATTCTTTGCTTAACACTCTGATGCCTGATTATTATCGGTTACAAATATATAAGATTTTGCTAAAAATGTCTACTTTGTGCATAAACACATAAAAGGAACATTACATTCGTTAATATTTAAGTAATATCAGAATGTACTCAGAAAAGAATTGGCTCTGCTAAAATATAAATTTGTATTTCCTTTTTACTTTCCCTGGATAAAATCTTTAAACTTTTTTCTAAAATACTTTTACAGGAGTGTGTGTTTGTGCTTAGCCTGGAGGAATATCATCAAATCTTTACTGCTGCATTTATGGGTAAACTATTTGCAGCTTAACTCTGCCATCTAGCGTTCATAATAACAAAACGCAATAAAAGTTTTTTAAACATTTACAACTAAGTAGAGAAAAAAATTAAGGTGGAAATATAGCTTTATGCATAGGCTACATGGCCACAGCAACAAAACAACCCTCTTATGTGTTCTCCTGTCTGTGAAGGTCAAATATACATACAACACAATGACAACAGATGTAAGGTAAACTGCTACGGC